>NC_064927.1:276761259-277064290 GCF_023897955.1 Schistocerca gregaria
CCTAGAGCGCGGATTTAATCGGCCAGAAAGCCACAAATAAGCGCACGCTACGCTGCAAAGTGAAAATTCTTTCTGGTAACGTCGACTGTAATTTTAAATTGGTTTTATCGAGAAGAAAACCATTTTAGTCACTAAGGCGGAGACTTTATTACGCTTCTTTGTTGACCACTTTTCCTTACTATTGATGCCTGGGTAGCAGAGGGAACAATGGGACAACGAGGTGAGTTGGCGCCCTGGAGTCCGCATCAGAAGCTCGCAGGTGGAAGGAAACGAGTTAAAGAGAAAAATACTGCGTTGTTACTCTGTCATGATTTGCCCAGGGTAAGACGAAGCACCCATGTGTCGCAAAATCGGCGGCATCTATTTCTCCTAATTACTAGATATATGATCACCACAAAAACGGAAATATTGCTTGGGTTTGGAAAGAACCATCTATTTCTCCTAATTACTAGATACAGGGTGTTTCAAAAATGACCGGTATATTTGAAACGCCAATACAAACTAAACGAGCAGCGATAGAAATACACCGTTTGTTGCAATATGCTTGGGACAACTGTACATTTTCAGGCAGACAAACTTTCGAAATTACAGTAGTTACAATTGTCAACAACAGATGGCGCTGCGGCCTGGGAAACTCTATAGTACGATATATTCCACATATCCACCATGCGTAGCAATAATATGGCGTAGTCTCTGAATGAAATTACCCGAAACCTTTGACAACGTGCCTGCGGAATGGCTTCACATGCAGATGAGACGTACTGTTTCAGCTGTTCAATTGTTTCTGGATTCTGGCGGTACACCTGGTCTTTCAAGTGTCCCCACAGAAAGAAGTCACAGGGGTTCATGTCTGGCGAATAGGGAGGCCAATCCACGCCGCCTCCTGTATGTTTCGGATAGCTCAAAGCAATCACACGATCATCGACATATTCATCCAGGAAATTAAAGACGTCGGCCGTGCGATGTGGCCGGGCACCATCTTGCATAAACCACGAGGTGTTCGCAGTGTCGTCTAAGGCAGTTGGTACCGCCACAAATTCACGAAGAATGTCCAGATAGCGTGATGCAGTAATCGTTTCGGATCTGAAAAATGGGCCAATGATTCCTTTGGAAGAAATGGCGGCCCAGACCAGTACTTTTTGAGGATGCAGGGACGATGGGACTGCAACTTGGGGCTTTTCGGTTCCCCATATGCGCCAGTTCTGTTTGTTGACGAAGCTGTACAGGTAAAAATAAGCTTCGTCAGTAAACCAAATGCTGCCCACATGCATATCGCCGTCATCAATCCTGTGCACTATATCGTTAGCGAATGTCTCTCGTGCAGCAATGGTAGCGGCGCTGAGGGGTTGCCGCGTTTGAATTTTGTATGGATAGAGGTGTAAACTCTGGCGCATGAGACGATATGTGGACGCTGGCGTCATTTGGACCGCAGCTGCAACACGGCGAACGGAAACCCGAGGCCGCTGTTGGATCACCTGGTGCACTAGCTGCGCGTTGCCCTCTGTGGTTGCCGTACGCGGTCGCCCTACCTTTCCAGCACGTTCATCCGTCACGTTCCCAGTCCGTTGAAATTTTTCAAACAGATCCTTTATTGTATAGCTTTTCGGTCCTTTGGTTACATTAAACCTCCTTTGAAAACTTTGTCTTGTTGCAACAACACTGTGTTCTAGGCGGTGGAATTCCAACACCAGAAAAATCCTCCCTTCTAAGGAATAAACCATGTTGTCCACAGCACACTTGCACGTTGTGAACAGCACTCGCTTACAGCAGAAAGACGACGTACAGAATGGCGCACCCACAGACTGCGTTGTCTTCTATATCTTTCACATCACTTGCAGCGCCATCTGTTGTTGAAAATTGTAACTACTGTAATTTCGAAAGTTTGTCCGCCTGAAAAGTACTGCATATTGCAACAAACGGTGTATTTCTACCGCTGCTCGTTTAGTTTTTATTGCCGTTTCAAATATACCGGTCATTTTTGAAACACCCTGTATATGATCACCACAGAAACGAAATATTGCTTAGGTTTGGAAAGAACACCCTCACTGACAGCGTATTTTGGCGACAGTATGATGTGTTGGAAAACGCAGACTAGAAGCGAATGTGATTCGCTGCACCCCTACCGTCTGTGCTGCAGCTTAGTACAGGGTGGAGCAAATAAAAGTGGCCTGGACGAGTGGATGTGATTGGGCCTGAATGTATGCATATAACGACACCCCGTGATGTGACGCACAAAGCACCCCTCCACCCATCACGTGATCCACATCGGTTCAGAGCGTAGTGCGGGCTGTATCAGTGTGAGTGGAGCAGTGCAAAGGGGACAATGCTACTGACAGTGGAGCGCCGGGTGTCCGTTGTGGAAAGTTACTTGACGACAAAATCGTGGAAACGGTTTGTTCAGTTGTTTGTCTAGAAGTTTAATGGTGTTAAAGTGCCAGCACAGAGTGTCAAGCAACGCTTACTCCGAAAATTGTGTCCGACAGGATCTGGTTGCAACAATTCAAAAAACATTCCAAAATGTTCCCGAGCACCAGAAAATGTGGCTGCAGTTCACCATAAACTGCTTGAGTCCTACCAAACCAATCCGACGCCTGTCGCATGAGACTGGCATACCACGTCGATCGTGCACACGAATACTCCATCTGGACCTCAACATGTACATGCATTCCTAGCGAATATCTGTTGTTCATGCATTAAACCAGCAGATGCTCCTCAGCGTCTCCAGCTTTGTGAGTGGCTATTCACGAGATAACTATGAATGGTTTGGGTATGGATCTGTTCTATATGGCTGATGAAGCCTAGTTTCAGCTGAGGTTCTGGACAGCGGAGAAATCGCTTCACTTCAACGAAATACCACTACATGTTGAGAAGGTTGAGGTTTGGTGCGCAGTGCCTGCAAATCGCATTATTGGTATCAACTTCTTTCATCGGACGCTGACATTGGTGCCTTACATTGCCAACATTTTGAAACCATTTGTGGCAGCATTAACGGAGGAGAAAAACACCTACACTTACTTCCAGCAGGATGGAGCAATTGCCGATGTAGCCATCCGAACCTTGGAGTACATTTACACAATCTTCTCGCCTGTCAGAGTTGTTAGAACTCCGTCTACAGGCCACAAGTGGCCCATCGGGACCATTCGACTGCCGTGTCATCCTCAGTGGAGGATGTGGATAGTAGGGGCCTAGGGTCAGCACACTACACTCCCGGTCGTTATGATGGTATTCTTGAGAGAAGCCGCTACTATTCGGTCGAGTAGCTCCTCAATTGTTGTCACGAGGCTGAGTTCACCCCGAAAAATGGCAACAGCGCATGGCGGCCTGGATGGTCACCCATCCAAGCGCCGACCACGCTCGACAGCGCTTAACTTCGGTGATCTCACGGGAAACGGTGTAGCCACTGAGACAGGGCCGTTGCCGTCAGAGTTGTTAGCAGAGGTCAGTTTGGTCGCGGCCCTAGTTGGTCATCCAGGTCACCTGATGCGCAGGTGTGAGATTGCTTTGTGTGGGGAGCCCTAAGGTTTAAGATATGTCGCAACAACCCTAATAGTCTTCAAGAGCTGCAGCAAAGCATTTCGGATGACAATTCTATAATTCAAGCAGTCCAGCCTCGATCCGCCTTCAGCAACTTGCTGACCAGGGCCGAAAAGTGCCAAGAGATGGTCACTTTCAACAATTGCTATAGTCGGGTTAGTACCGCATTTCCTTTTTCTTTGCTGTGTTTCTTTATGTCCTGGAAACCTGTTCTCTGGGCCACTTCTTTTTCCCCAACCTGTACACGTTGTGCAGAACGAGTGTGTCATCGTAGACCCGTTACCGGTCGTTCTTAAGCTTCATCCGCCTCGTGACTCGCACGTTCGAAAGAGCAGACTCCTTGTAGACTTTCTTATGAAATTCATGAGTTTCGGCAGCTTTCTTGTAGAATTTTTTTGCAGGACTTGATCGCCCAGCGTTATCTGAAAGCCTCCTCCAAGACAGAGTCTCAAAACAGGGGAACACTACATCAACGATCGTGGCGTAGCACTACAAATCTACTACAACAGTCATAGTGTGCTGCGACGCCTTGTATTCTGGGACGCACCTTGTACAGGATACTACTCTGTACTGAAATACAGTACTGTCGTATGGGATTCGGCGATCAAAACGCGTATGGAGATCGTACAAAAATTGTGAAAGACACGCTGCGATTAGCTCTGCACGTAATCACTTTCCCGGCTGCTCAGCTGTAATAGAGCCATCCTCCCTCGGACGTATTTTTCATCGCGAAACACGCCAGACGTGGTTTCCGCCGTGCTAGCTGCACGCTCTAGAACTACCTGCTAAATTTCGCGGGACGTACTCCTCATCGTGCTTGGCGATCGCAGTGCTCTCCATCGGCAGAAGTCGGCCGCGTCTGTCGCTCAAATCACGCGGCTTCTTTAAGAAAGTGAACGCGCATAAAATAGCTGCGTTAACTCTGTTACTGATCATTGAAGAATGAGGGGAGCAGCCCTTGAAGTAGACTCTAGCCTTGCAAATCACTGGTCGATATTTCCTGGCACATTCACAGAATCCAACACTCTCTCCTGGACAGTGAGCGCTCTTATTTATAACCAGCGAACCTGGAAATCCTTCCTAAGGGGATTTTGAACAAGCAAACATTTACATTTTGCTTTGTAGGTAGGCTGTTTAGGTTTTTATGTTGGTAACGACACGTAGCGGTCTGTATGAAAATCACTGACTGTGCTGTGTGCAATCGGTGGCTGGTTGGCATCGTTGGAATACTTGCTATTGTAGTGTTGGGCAGCTGGATGTGAACACCGGATAGAGTTGCGCAGTTGGAGGTGAGCCGCCAGCAGTGGTGGATGTGGGGCGAGAGAGGGCAGAATTTTGAGAGCGGACGATCTGCACGTGTGTACATCAGAAAGAGTAAATATGTAATACTGGATGTCATGAACTGATATATATATATAATGACTTTTGAACACTATTAAGGTAAATACATTGTTTGTTCTCTTTCAAAATCTTTCATTTGCTAAATATGCCTATCAGTAGTTAGTGACTTCAGTAGTTAGAATCTTTTATTTAGCTGGCAGTATTGGCGCTCGCTTTATTGCAGCAGTTGGAGTAACGAAGATTGTTGTGAGGTAAGTGATTCATGAAAGGTATAGGTTATTTTTAGTCAGGGCCATTCTTCTGTAGGGATGACTTAAAGTCAGATTACATTGCGCTAAAAATATTGTGTGTCAGTTTAGTGTTGATCAGAATAAGTAAAGAGAGAAATGTCTGAGTACGTTCAGTTCTGCTCAGCTGTTTGAAAATCAAATAATGTAATAGGTTTATCAGCACAGTAATTCATTCATTTTTCAAAGGGGATGTTTCCTTTGTCGACCCATAGCCGAGGATACCTCACTGCAATCTTCTGATTTTTTTCTTGTAGTTTGTGTAATTAGTGTATATATTGTTTATCGCTAGCGCGTGATTGTAGAGAGAGTCTTTTTTATAATTTTAGCTTTTCATTGTTGTACAGTAAAACAGATGTGGCATGCATGTAGATTTGTACCAAGTGTTTCGCAGCTGTGCTTGCAATCAATTGAAAATTATTTTCAGTGCTATTTTAATGTGTTTTCTTATTTTACTCTTCAAATTGTGCTTTTCTGTGTTATCGTGTGAAATATTGTGACAATTATGGCATGTGAAAAACGTAATACTAGGCTCCAAAGTAAACTGAGAAATGACAGTGGGAGAGTAGTGTGTTAGCGCCACTGTGTTATGAATGAACTAATGTTCAACATTGTAATTTGGTAATTGTGCATATGGAAATGGACGAGGCGGCAAATAATGGTGTACACAGTGAAACAATTAGTGAACAGGGAAGCATTATCGATCGATCGGCAGCTCTCCTCAGGAATCCGAAATGACGGGACACAATCTCGCAAATACTGTAGATTCAGTTTTTGCGTCCTCAACTTTTCTCAAATAAGTCAAGACACATTTTCTGCATTTCAAAATGCGAATATTGCCGGTTTAAATGCACTGCCGAATAGCACTGAGGAACATGTTTCAGACACAACTGCATTGTTATTACAATTAATGCAACGAATGGGACAAAGGCTTCAAAAGTTAGACACACTGGAACAACAGCAGAGACAAACACAGCAACAGCTTCAAAAGTTAGACGCAATGGAACAAAATCAAAAACAGTCGCAGCAACAAATGGAACAAAATCAGAAAAAAATTAAAGAAACACTTCAACAAACATGTGAAGATTTAACTACTGAGTTACATAACATCGAATCGAAATGTCAAAAAGTCTGTAATGACGTAAAAACCCAAATTTGTGAGCATTTCCAACCTATTTTTTCGGGCATGAAAGTGCATTAAAAAATCACGAAGCAGCCTTAAAAGAACTGCAAACTGTTCTTCATGAAAATCTCGAGACCTTGCGAGCTATAAGTGAATCAGTTGCATCTACCGATTCGGTTTTGCAACTTGAAAAAACTCAGGAAAATCTTAAAGGACACAGTAGATACTCTGAAAATTGGTTCAGAAAGACACATGGAGGAAACTAGTTAATTATCAGAGAAAGTAGTCTAACTTCCGGATCAGCTAAATAATTTATCTACGAAGGTAGATGATAATCTGAATGACACAGCACAGTAATTCATTAATTTTCCATAGGGGATGTTACAGCTTATGCAGGTAAATAACATCGAGTATTTCAGATCATACTTCTGTTATATGAATAAGAAAATCCAACGATACTTTGGAAAACATAAGGTGAAAAAAATTTATATGCCAATGATCAGACATGAATCTGCTACCTATTGCTTCATGGTTGGCGAATTTTACTGCTACGCTACAGGTGAAATGTGACAGCACGATGTTAGTTATAAAATAAGCTACTTGTGCAAAAGTCTAAAGGCTGTAAACTTAGATGTCACTATTTGAAATTTAATTATAAAATATTGTACCAAAAGCGAGGCGCTTTTGAGAAATCATCACTGAGCCATAACATAGGAACAACTGTCTGTTATAGTATGCAAGATATAATCGAAAACCATACAATATGTGAAGCCTTTAACTACTGATAAGCAATTACCTGCCATTTTAATAGTATGACTAACGATGCGTTTTCGAGAGATCCTCAACGTGGCTGTGTTTTGAAACAGCTCATAGTCATCGCAAGTATGTTATAATGGAAAAACGGGGTTCAGATTCATATGAATTAATCCAATATGGCTTCTCCTCCCTTCTGCTTGTGCTGAATCTCACTGACCACTTTCCTCTTCAGGGGGCAAAAATTCGACTTGTCAGTGCCTTCCTTCCACTCTTCGAAATGTGACGTCATTAAACACGAGCATACCCTCGTCCACAAACAAAGTCTGGGCCTCAAAACCGTTGCAGTTGTTAGTGAAACACTAAATGTCACAAAATCTAACTGAAAATCACGGCAGAAATCTCTGAACATTTTGCAAGTGAAATGGAAGTATGACAAGGTGATGGACTTCCTTCATTATTTTTCAACTCTGTTTTAGGAATATCAACCAAGGAATGGCGAAAACAGAACATGAGCCGATCGAATTAGAAAGCTTAGGGCAGACTGCTGAACTTTTGCAAAGGACACGGCGATTCTGTGCTAGGGCAATTAAACATCACAAAAACAAGTAAAAATTGCAAAAATAACGTTCGCGGTTTAACTGCCGCGTCACACTTGTATAAAATCTCGTTATGTCCGAATTTCAAGCAGAAAATAAACCGAGAACTTTTTATGCAATGTCTTCGTCGCGAAAGACTTCGTAGCCACGAATAGAAATGGTTAAACAAACAATAGAAAGAACTGGTCTTCAAATATGATATGAAAAAGCAAATAAAATGTCTAGTAACAACCTATAACCCAAATTATAGAGTACAGGATTATTTGTTGTCAGAAAAAGGAAAGCCTTCAGTCTAATGAAAGACAGCTACAACGAACGTACATTTCAGTATAAACAAAACTGATACCCTACAAGCAGTCGTCACATCAGACTGTCTTTGTGGGGCTGAAACACTCATTTTTACACAAAGAAACAGACAATGAATACATCCAGAAGAGAGAACCAAAACAATCAGGAAAACTATATGTTCAAATTGCACTGAAAGAGGAATATATGGATTAACAATAAACAAAGGAATTGTAAAGTATACCAACGTTTATTCGCTTATGGAAAAATGCAGAATAAAGAAGCTCATTTTTTGATTCATTTTGAAGATGAGAAAGCCGATAAAATGTCCTTGGGAAGCAAGGCACAGCGATTTTTGATATTGGAATACATGCCCTTGTTACAAGAAGGGCGGAAACTGTGGAAACGGCAGGAGATTATTTTGAAAATTCATAAATTAATTGTCAGTGTTGTAGTGTTCCACTTGTGTAGTTGCATTTGAATGCTTGGCTAATAAAGGAAAAACAGACATTACTTTTTGACTGTCCCTCGGAATAATACAAAATTTAGTTGCCTATTTAAGCACTAACAAATGAAATGAAACTTGATTTTTGAGCAGTAATCTAGCAACATAATTACCATTACTGAAGACACTGAATGTACTTTTGTAGCTCTATACACGTAGGAAGGAAAAATTCACTGTCGTCTCTCCATAATAAAACTGATAGATCAATTTCAGACTGTTAGACTGTTATCTGAGCTCACTTGATCAAATATTAGCGACCCCTTTAGTATAGCACAAACAACGCTCTAGAGCTGTGCTGGGGCCGGCCGTTGTGGCCGAGCGGTTCTAGGCGCTTCAGTCCTGAACCGCGCTGCTGCTACAGCCGTAGGTTCGACTCCTGCCTCGTGCATGGATGTGTGTGATGTCCTTAGGTTGGTTAGGTTTACGTAGTTCTAAGTCTAGAGGACTGATGACCTCAGATGTTAAGTCCCATAGTTCTCAGAGCCATTTGAACCTTTTTTCTTTTTTTTAGTTTTGCTGGTGTAGAACTGGCACTAGGCGCTCATCTGACGCTCCACCGCTGACGGAAGTCAAGGCAGTGTGGATACACGTAAACTAATGATACAAAACATTATGACCACCAAATTGAAAACGCGTTCGTCCACTTCTGGAACGCCGTTCAGCAGCAATTCTGCATGCCATGGATTCGCAAGTACGGTACTTGATAAATTTCCAGAGTTTTATGGCACCAGATGTCTACGTACAGCTCACAAACTTCCCTTAATTTACGGGGGTTAGTTATTGGGCGCGGAGCTGGCGTCCCATAGCGTCCCATCCGGGTTTAATCCGATTCAGATAAGCCGATGTTGATGACCAAAATGGGTTCACTATCATGCTCTTCAAACCACTGCAACACGATCCTGGCTTTGCGACACGGATAGTTATCTGTCTGGAAGATGCCATCACTGTGGAGGAAGACGTCAAGCGTAAAGGGTCCCTAATAATATTCACGTAGTCAACAGCTGTGATGGTGCCTTGGGTTACTACCGCAGATCCCATGGAAGCCCGGGTGAATGTCCCTCATAACATAATACTGCTCCCACCAGTCAGCGTCCGTGGCGCGCTGCATGTTTCGAGTAGTCGTTCACCGGAATGACAGCGTATCTGGAAACGATCATCGACCTGGTTTAACAGTAAACGGGATTCATCTCACCGGGTGACACGATTCTATTGATCCAAGGTCAAATCTCGATTATTCCGAGCCAACTGTAATTATAATTGACGATGTTGTAGGATCAGCTGGGGACCCGTAGGGTGCTCTGCTGCTGAACACCATGTTCAACACTCTGCGCTGAATGGTGTGTCCCAAAATACTTTTCCTTGTGCCAGCACTGTACTCTGTCATCAGATCTGGCTCATATCGCTTTAGAGAGCGAGCAAGCCTCCGATCCCTGTGTTGTGTGATGAGATATGGACATCTTCTTGTCGTCTACTCGTGGTTTCAGCATTCTTCAACCACTTTGAATAGACGCTCACGACAGTAGCACGCGAACAAACGACCAGTTTTGCCATTTCCGAGATGCTCGCTCCCAGGTACTGGGCCACAACATGCAGGCTTTTGTCAAAGTCACTTAAGGCAGCGGATTTCCACATTTGCACTACGTGTCATCGCTAGACTGATTCCCCATTCATCTCTTCTCCACTAATATACTTCTCTCACCGCGTCACGTGGCCTCAGCGCCACCAGGCAACACACAGCGTCGAGGTGGGCAGTGGTCGTTATGTTTTGGCTCATCGGTGTATGTGCCGGGCTGTGTGGAATCAGCGTAGTATAATGGGTCAACATGGAAACGGGACGGAACAGCAGAAAGGAACTATCATATTTGGATATGCCCTTGCCCACACCAAGAATAAATTTCCTTGAATATTTAGTCTAGCAATGCGGGCTGTCAATGTGTCTACAAAGAATGGTGTGCAACACTCAGGATGAATATTGTGGAGGGAACTGTATGCAATGCATTGAGAGGAACCGTCAAGTAAGGTTAATCTTGCGACCGTACTTCATTCACTCATTTCAGCTAGCCACACTAGCACAGTCGGTTGCGCTAACAAATAAGACATAAGCTGTTAATTAATCTCAGATAGAGATCAACAAATGGATACTATCACGATGTCAAGTATCGACGCAAGTGTTACGAAAATGAGAGCACACACAACTGTGGTTAGAAGAGAGAGAATTCTTCTGACTGAATTGCTGTCACGCTGATTTAAAGTCGAGACGGCTGACAGCTCGTTGCACTGTTGCCAGCTATCAACTGCGAAGCGCTAGCGGCTGCAGCCCTACATAGCTGTGACAACTCTGGATTCTTGCCAGGGAGACGTTTACAAAACAGCGTTGCGTTGTTAGCTGGAATAGGTCCGCGAAGCTGCCATGGCCAGCCCATTACATCTGCCAGGAATCGACCTATTCCGATTCAGCTGTAGTTAGTTTCAGTAGCAAACAGAAAACGTAGAAAAAGCTGTAATGGGTAAGCGCACCCAATCTTTCACACTTCTGTAGCTATAAGAACTCACCTACAAGTACTTTTATTAAGGCCCTCAGTCTTCTGACTCTTTCAATGCTGTCTGAAACAAATTCCTGTCTTGTACCAACTTCTTTGTATCAGAGTAATGTCTTCAATTATTTGTTGGGGGCATTCCGATCTCTTTCCTTCTCTACAATATGTACCCTCTATATCTCTAGTGTCATTAAACTCATTCTCTAATGTCTTAACACATGCTCTGGAATCCTGTCCTTTCTTTTTATCAGTGTTTTCCGTATGTTCTTTTCTTCACATATTCTGTTAAGAACCTCAAAGTTCCCTATCTTATCTGCTTACCTTATCAGTCCACCTGATTTTCAACATTCTTCTATAGCAACAAACCTCAAAGCCCACGATGTAACATAAGAGGCACTTGCGGCCACTGCAAGAGATTGCTTGAAATTTTCCATCTCTATTGATGTTGATCCCTTTTACTTTCATTTACTTCACCAGCTGTGTCTATGTGCTTCAGGTTTCCATACTCTGTTTGTCTTTTAGAAATTATTACCGGCTATACTATCGCTTATTGGAAGGCAGACTTACCTCTTCTTTGAAGAGACATAATTGACTTAGCTGGGGATGGATTTCATCATTAATCCTGCAAAGCCTGATAATACTGCTTCGTTTCGAAACTTTTTTTAGAAAATGAAATCCTTGAACTAGCAGGACAGAGCGAGTGAGGTTACATTTGTGGAAAGGGGCCAAAACAACTTGCAATCAGTTACACTCAACATATAAATTTTATTAGTTAAAACTTGCAGTAAGGTAAGTTGTTGTTTTGGTCTTCAGTCCTGAGACTGATTTGATGCAGCTCTCCATGCTACCCTATCCTGTGTAAGTTTCTTCATCTCCCAGTACCTACTGCAACCTACATCCTTCTGAATCTGCTTAGTGTATTCATCTCTTGGTCTCCACCGAGCGAGGTGGCGCAGTGGTTAGCACACTGGACTCGCATTCAGGAGGACGGCGGTTCAATCCCGTCTCCGGCCATCCTGATTTAGGTTTTCCGTGATTTCCCTAAATCGCTTCAGGCAAATGCCAGGATGGTTCCTTTGAAATGGCACGGCCGATTTCCTTCCCCATCCTTCCCAAATCCGAGCATGCCCTCCGTTTCTAATGACCTCGTTGTCGACGCTTGTTAAACAATAATCTCCTCCTCCTCTTGGTCTCCCTCTACGATTTTTACCCTCCACGCTGCCCTCCAATGCTAAATTTGTGATCCCATGATGCCTCAGAACATGTCCTACCAATCGGTCCCTTCTTCCCGTCAAGTTGTGCCACAAACTCCTCTTCTCCCCAATCCTGTTCAATACCTCCTCATTAGTTATGTGATCTACCCATCTAATGTTCAGCATTCTTCTGTAGCATCACATTTCGAAAGCTTCTATTCTCTTCTTGTCCAAACTATTTATGGTCCATGTTTCACTTTTGTACATGGTTACACTCCATACAAATACTTTCAGAAACGACTTCCTGACACTTAAATCTATACTCGATGTTAACAAATTTCTCTTCTTCAGAAACGCTTTCCTTGCCATTGCCAGTCTTCATTTTATATCTTCTCTACTTCGACCATCGTCAGTTATTTTGCTCCTCAAATAGCAAAACTCCTTTACTACTTTAAGTGTCTCACTTCCTAATCTAATTCCCTCAGCATCACCCGACTTAATTCGACTACATTCCATTATCCTAGTTTTGCTTTCATTGATATTCATCTTATATCCTCTTTTCAAGACACTGGCCATTCCATTCAACTGCTCTTCCAAGTCCTTTGCTGTCTCTGACAGAATTACAATGTCATCGGCGAACCTCAAAATTTTTATTTCTTCTCCATAGATTTTAATACCTACTCCGAATTTTTCTTTTGTTTTCTTTACTGCTTGCTCAATATACAGATTGAATAACATTGGGGACAGGCTACAACCCTGCCTCACTCCCTTCCCAACCACTGCTTCCCTTTCATGCCCCTCGACTCTTATACTGCCATCTGGCTTCTGTACAAATTGTAAATAGCCTTTCACTCCGTGTATTTTACCCCTGCCACCTTTAGAATTTGAAAGAGAGTATTCCAGTCAACATTTTCAAAAGCTTTCTCTAAGCTGACACATGTTAGAAACGTAGGTTTGCCTTTCCTTAATCTTTCTTCTAAGATAAGTCGTAAGGTCAGTATTGCCTCACGTGTTCCAATATTTCTACGGAATCCAAACTGATCTTCCCCGAGGTCGGCTTCTACCAGTTTTTCCATTCGTCTGTAAAGAATTCGCGTTACTATTTTGCAGCTGTGACTTATTAAACCGATAGTTCCGTAATTTTCACATCTGTCAACACCTGCTTTCTTTGGGATTGGAATTATTATATTCTTCTTGAAGTATGATGGTATTTCGCTTGTCTCATACATCTTGCTCACC
The DNA here is from genome assembly GCF_023897955.1 of Schistocerca gregaria. NCBI lineage: Eukaryota > Metazoa > Arthropoda > Insecta > Orthoptera > Acrididae > Schistocerca > Schistocerca gregaria. Next base: position 276,774,656 of record NC_064927.1, read on the forward strand.
GGATGGTAGAGTTTTGTCAGGACTGGCTCTCCCAAGGCTGTAAGTAGTTCAAATGGAATGTTGTCTATTCCGGGGGCCTTGTTTCGACTCAGGTCTTTCAGTTCTCTGTCAAACTCTTCACGCAGTATCTTACCTCCCATTTCGTCTTCATCTACATCCTCTTCCATTTCCATAATATTGTCCTCAAGTACATCGCCCTTGTATAAACCTTCTATATACTCCTTCACCTTTCTGCCTTCCCTTCTTTGCTTAGAACTGGGTTGCCATATGAGCTCTTGAAATTCATACACGTGGTTCACTTCTCTCCAAAGGTCTCTCTCATTTTCCTGTAGGCAGTATCTATCTTACCCCTAGTGAGATAAGCCTCTACATCCTTACATTTGTCCTCTAGACATCCCTGCTTAGCCATTTTGCACTTCCTGTCGATCTGATTTTTGAGACGTTTGTATTCCTTTTTGCCTGCTTCATTTACTGCGTTTTTATATTTTCCCCTTTCATCAATTAAATTCAATATTTCTTCTGTTACCCAAGTATTTCTACTAGCCCTCATCTTTTTACCTACTTGATACTCTGCTGCCTTCAGTACTACATCCCTCAGAGCTACCCATTCTTCTACTACTGTACTTCTTTCCACCACTGCTGTCAATTGTTCCCTTATGCTCTCCCTGAAACTCTGTACAACCTCTGGTTTAGTCAGTTTATCCAGGTCCCATCTCCTTAAATTCCCACCTTTTTGTAGTTTCTTCAATTTTAATCTGCAGTTCATAACCAATAGATTGTGGTCAGAGTCCACATCTGCCCCTGGAAATGTCTTGCAATTTAAAACCTGGTTCCTAAATCTCTGTCTTACAATTATATAATCTGATACCTTCTAGTGTCCCCAGATTTCTTCCATGTATACATCCTTCTTTCATGATTCTTGAAACAAGTGTTAGTTATGAGTAAGTTATGACCTGTGCAAAATTCTACCAGGCGGCTTGCTTTTTGCTTTCTTACCCCCAGTCCATATTCACCTACTATGTTTCCTTCTCTCCCTTTTCCTACACTCGAATTCCAGTCACCCATGAATATTAAATTTTCATCTCCCTTCACTATTTGAATAATTTTTTTTATCTCATCATAAATTTCATCAATTTCGTCATCATCTGCAGAGCTAGTTGGCATATAAACGTTTACTACTGTAGCAGGCGTGGGCTTCGTGTCTATCTTGGCCACAATAATGCGTTCACTATACTGTTTGTAGTAGCTTATCCGCACTCCTATTTTTTTGTTCATTATTAAACCTACTCCTGCATTACCCCTATTTGATTTTGTATTCATAACCCTGCATTCACCTGACCAAAATTCTTGTTCCTCCTGTTTTCAGTTTAACATTCTGAGGGCCTTAGCTTGAAACATTTATGCAAACTCGGCTATAGGCCTCATACACCAAATAATAACAATTTTGTCTTAACGGCAAGAGCAAGATTTTAAATTTTCATGTTAAGAGAGTTTAAAACTCGGCTGGAGAAAACAATTTCACAGCTTAAGGCTTAAAGAGAAAACAAACTTACATTTCAAATGAGCTAAAACTGGGCTGAAGGCCACACTGAGTACTTAAAAGAAAATCACTATGTCCGACACAACGAGCGGCGCTTAGAAGGTTCGAAGGGTCGGCTTGGGAAGTAGCACTAACGCACGTTTAGGTGAGACAGGCAGCCAGACCGACAACCTGTTAATCGGAAGGCAACCCAACCAAAGGCCAGCCAACAAACCAACCAAATCAGTTCTGCTCCACCCAAAGAGCAAAAAGACAAAAAGACGTCAATAGCTCAACGTTCTGGATACTGGTGCCTAATCCAGCCACATCACAATAAACGCCCAAAACTGCCAACACGCCTTAGCTGTCGAAGTACACGCCGTGCTGGACAGCAACAGTATTAATGTGCTAATAGTAAGCTGCAGAAGCGTCTATAGAAAGGTCCCAGAACTGCTCTCATTAATATACGGTCACAACGCCCATATAGTACTAGGAACAGAAAGTTGGCTGAAACCAGACGTAAACAGTAATGAAATCCTAAACTCGGATTGGAATGTATACCGCAGAGATAGGCTGGACAGTGAAGGGGGAGGCGTGTTTATAGCGATAAGAAGTGCAATAGTATCGAAGGAAATTGACGGAGATTCGAATTGTGAAATGATTTGGGTGAAGGTCACTGTTAAAGAAGGCTCAGACATGGTAATTGGATGTCTCAATAGGCCCCCGGGCTCAGCAGCTGTTGTGGCTCAGCAGCTGAAGAATAATTTGGAAAATATTTCGAGTAGATTTCCCCACCATGTTATAGTTCTGGGTGGAGATTTTAATTTGCCGGATATAGACTGGGAGACTCAAACGTTCATAACGGGTGGCAGGGACAAAGAATCCAGTGAAATACTTTTGAGTGCTTTATCTGAAAACTACCTTGAGCAGTTAAACAGAGAACCGACTCGTGGCGATAACATATTAGACCTTCTGGTGACAAACAGACCCGAACTATTTGAAACAGTTAATGCAGAACAGGGAATCAGCAATCATAAAGCGGTTACTGCATCGATGATTTCAGCCGTAAATAGACATATTAAAAAAGGTAGGAAGATTTTTCTGTTTAGCAAAAGCGACAAAAAGCAGATTACAGAGTACCTGACGGCTCAACACAAAAGTTTTGTCTCAAGTACAGATAGTGTTGAGGATCAGTGGACAAAGTTCAAAACCATCGTACAATATGCGTTAGATGAGTAAGTGCCAAGCAAGATCGTAAGAGATGGGAAAGAGCCACCGTGGTACAACAACCGAGTTAGAAAACTGCTGAAGAAGCAAAGGGAACTTCACAGAAAACATAAACGTAACCAAAGCCTTGCAGACAAACAAAAATTATGCGAAGCGAAATGTAGTGTGAGGAGGGCTATGCGAGGGGCGTTCAATGAATTCGAAAGTAAAGTTCTATGTACTGACTAGGCAGAAAATCCTAAGAAATTTTGGTCGTATGCCAAAGCAGTAGGTGGATCAAAACAAAATGTCCAGACACTCTGTGACCAAAATGGTACTGAAACAGAAGATGACAGACTAAAGGCCGAAATACTAAATGTCTTTTTCCAAAGCTGTTTCACAGAGGAAGACTGCACTATAGTTCCTTCTCTAGATTGTCGCATAGATGACAAAATGGTAGATATGGAAATAGACGACAGAGGGATAGAGAAACAATTAAAATCGCTTAAAAGAGGAAAGGCCGCTGGACCTGATGGAATACCAGTTCGATTTTACACAGAGTACGTGAGGGAACTTGCTCCCCCTTCCTGCAGCGGTATACCATAGTTCTCTAGAAGAGCGTAGCATTCCAAAGGATTGGAAAAGGGCACGGGTCATCCCCGTTTTAAAGAAGGGACGTCGAGCAGATGTGCAGGACTATAGACCTATATCTCTAACGTCGATCAGTTGTAGAATTTTGGAACACGTATTAAGTTCGAGCATCATGGCTTTTCTGGAGACTAGAAATCTACTCTGCAGGAATCAGCATGGGTTTCGAAAAAGACGATCGTGTGAAACCCATCTCGCGCTATTCGTCCACGAGACTCAGAGGGCCATAGACACGGGTTCACAGGTAGATGCCGTGTTTCTTGACTTCCGCAATGCGTTTGATACAGTTCCCCATAGTCGTTTAATGAACAAAGTAAGGGCATATGGACTATCAGACCAATTGTGTGATTGGATTGAGGAGTTCCTAGATAACAGAACGCAGCATGTCATTCTCAATGGAGAGAAGTCTTCCAAAGTAAGAGTGATTTCAGGTGTGCCGCAGGGGAGTGTCATAGGACCGTTGCTATTCACAATATATATAAATGACCTGGTGGATGACATCGAAAGTTCACTGAGGCTTTTTGCAGATGATGCTGTGGTGTATCGAGAGGTTGTAACATTTGAAAATTGTACTGAAATGCAGGAGGATCTGCAGCGAATTGATGCATGGTGCAGGGAATGGCAATTGAATCTCAATGTAGGCAAGTGTAATGTGCTGCGAGTACATAGAAAGATAGATCCCTTAACATTTAGCTACAAAATAGCAGGTCAGCAACTGGAATCAGTTAATTCCATAAATTATCTGGGAGTAGGCAATAGGAGTGATTTAAAATGGAATGATCATATAAAGGTGATCGTCGGTAAAGCATATGCTAGACTGAAATTCATTGGAAGAATCCTAAGGAAATGCAATCCGAAAACAAAGGAAGTAGGTTACAGTACAGTTGTTCGCCCATTGCTTAAGTATTGCTCACCAGTGTGGGATCCGTACCAGATAGGGGTGATAGAAGAGATTGAGAAGATCCAACGGAGAGCAGCGCGTTTCGTTACAGGATCATTTAGTAATCGCGAAAGCGTTACGGAGATGATAGATAAACTCCAGTGGAAGACTCTGCAGGAGAGACGCTCAGTAGCTCGGTACGGGCTTTTGTTAAAGTTTCGAGAACATACCTTCACCGAAGAGTCAAGCAGTATATTGCTCCCTCCTACGTATATCTCGCGAAGAGACCATGAGAATAAAATCAGAGCGATTAGAGCCCACACAGAATCATACCGACTATCCTTCTTTCCACGAACAATACGAGACTGGAATAGAAGGGAGAACCGATAGAGGTACTCAGGGTACCCTCCGCCACACACCGTCAGGTGGCTTGTGGAGTATGGACGTAGATGTAGATGTAGACCAGGGAAATACACTGCCAAAAACTACGTCAACGCCCAGGGCAGATAAGCGGAAGGTCAACGGACACAAAGCAGTAAATACCGCTGGCGCACTTCACTAATGAAGGAGTGAATTAGGTTAAATCCCATCCAAGTAAACAGCTGCAATTCTAACCGACTTCAGTGCACACACGTTGCTGATCGCGGGAAGCAACAACCAGGATCAAACAAATAGAAGTGACAGCAGTTGAGGCTTGATAGTAGACTAAGTGAGCACTCAACTTTAGAGTCCAAGATCGGTGGGCGACGAACTTCGTAATCCTCACAAGAAGCGCCTCACCACTCTTACCGCGAGTGCACGCCGCCATCGGCTCCGGCCCAACTCTGCGCCACGGGGATCTCCTCGCTGCTCTGCGCCAACCGACCGACTGCCACACACCGCACACCCGGAAAATATATCCGCCGCCCCAAAGAGAGTACAGTAGTAGTAGTATCCATACACGCTGCTGCTGCCACTCACAGAGAGAAGACAGCAAAGTTATGAGGGTTACCGAAGAAGAAATAAGATACGACAGGACTCCAACCAATGATAATTAAAAAAAGACATGACGTGAGCCAGCCACAGCTCAGAAAAGTCTTTTCAAATAACTGCCGTATTTCAGTGAAAGCAGAGGGTCAAAGTACCTCATTTCTGAGAACTAGTTTCACTTGCAATACGATGTTTTAATTACTATTAATTAATTAAAACGTCGATGAAGCCATGTCACTAATTTTCACAATTCATTACTCAGACGATAGTTAATTACAGAACCAAAATACTTTGATCAAATGGAATTGTTGTATCTATACCTTGATAACATTCCGTTAGATCTTTATATTTACATTTTTCTAATGATTTTTGTTTTGCACCACTTTCATCCCGGTTCAGTCAAAACATAAGACACGCTGTTTGCATGTGACCAGAACCGGCAATATTTAAGGTACTCCTAATGTCATTTGTACGCCCTGAACTATCTGTATTACACCATCCAGTCACTCTGATGTGATCACCCACAAAAGCCTGAATAACCACATTTTGCAGGGCGGACCGCTGCGGGACGAGCAGAAAGTGCGTCAGTGAGGTTCTTAAAGGTACTTTGCGGCAACGTAGAGCTACGTGGACGACAGTGCCGTGACAAGCTGTGCTAGGTTTCTTGGTTGAGGAGCCAAGGTGCGAACAGCCCGATCGAAGTGGTTCCACAGATTCCCGATTGGGTTTCATTTTGAGGAGTTTGGTGGCCGGGAATGTACAGTAAACTTGCTCTTCCAACCACAAATGTGTACTTCGAGCTGTGTGAAACGTTGCATTGTCTCGCTGGCAGATGCTGTTGAGCTGAGGAAAAACAGACTGCATTTGGGGATGGACAAGGTTCTCGACAATCGATGTACACTTGTTTTGGTACACTGTGATTTCCAGAACGGTGAGATCACCCAGGGAACATCAATAAAACATTCCTAAGACCATAACGCTCCCTCGTACGGACTGGACCCTTCAGACGTTCCACGCCGTAGACGCCATCGGCCATGTATCTGATGGAGCATAACACGTGATTCACCTGAAAAGGCCGTCTTTCGCCACTCACTGGACGTCCAGTTCCGGTATTGGCGTGCAAATTCCAGATGAATAGCAGTCAGCATGGGTTCATGAACCAACCGCCTGCTGCGGAGGCCCATACGTGGCAACTTTCTCTGAACCGTCGTTGAGGAGACAACGTCTACTCACATGCACACAGCTCCGCAGCCGGCGTTCACCCCTGTTATCTGTGGCCTGTGGTGCATCACAGTTGCCTTAGCAACTGATTTCAATAGCGCCATTCCACGGTGACCTGTATACTTTAACCATGGCGGCACGAGAACAGTTTACAGATTAGTTGTTTTGCAAATCTTTCCACTCTTGGCACGACAACATGTGATCATGTCAGATAAATCGCTTCCTGCCGGCCGCTGTGGCCGAGCGGCTCTAGGCGCTTCAGTCCGGAACCGCGGTGCTGCAACGATCGCAGATTCGAATCCTGCCTGGGGGGGGGGGGGGGGGGGGGGGGGGGCGGCCGTTGTGGCCGAGCGGTCCTAGGCGCTGCTCATAGGCAGGTTCGAATCCTGCCTCAGGCATGGCTGTTCAAATGGCTCTGAGCACTATGGGACTAAACTTCTGAGGTCATCAGTCCCCTAGAACTGAGAACTACTTAAACCTCACTAACCTAACGACATCACACACATCCATGCTCGAGGCAGGATTCGAACCTCTGACCGTAGCGGTCGCGCGGTTCCAAAGTGAAGGGCCTAGAAGCGCTCGGCCAGGCATGGATGTGTGTGATGTCTTTAGGTTAGTTAGGTTTAGGTTCTAGGGGATTGATGACCTCAGAGGTAAAGTCCCATAGTGCTCAGAGCCATTTGAACTACTTTTGAATCTGCCTCTGGCGTGGATGTGTGTGATATCCTTAGGTTAGTTAGGTTTAAGTAGTTCTAAGTCTAGGGGACTGATGACCTCAGATGTAACGTCCCATAGTGCTCCGAGCCATTTTTTGAAATCTCTACCGTTTCCGCATTACGACAACGACATTACTGTTCTCCGCGTCTCGCCAACACGCTTTGTATACATTCCACTGCCAGTGGCGCCACCTGCCGTCTGTGAGTAGTTATCACACGTTGACTTCGGACGTAGGTGGTGGTCACATTAGTCTGACTGGACCGTGTATTAGCTATCAACATGATTCAAATTTAAACAATATTTAGTTTGTGTTAAAGACGCGCCGTAATTTTACCGGAGGGCCTGCTGACGTCATGGGAATGACTCCACTGGCAGCTATATCAAAAGCTTCATCTCTAACTGAAAGGGGCGGGGGGTGCACTTGGCAGTAGTGTCTACGTGGGCTGTTGTTGTAATGAGAGCCTTGGCAGAGCATAAGCAGACGACAGATGTACGTATTTTATTATTTATTTTTTTTAAGTTGCTGCAAGGTTTTTGCTCCAACATGCAGGTGGGAGCAGTGACTCACTGCGACATCAGGAGACATCAGTTGGTCAGTGCATCGGCACCCAGCGGCAGCCTGCCGAGCAACAGCACCGCACAACGTGAAAGGTATCGAAATGCATGATAACCACTACTAACAAAGCCTACCCTTGCATGACCTATCGCAAGCAGCAAGACATCCGCTACTCCTCTTACCATCCGACTTAACTATCGCAGAGGTTCTTTTCACTTGGCTCTTGCCTTGGCACTTTTTTTCCTCTGTCCTTAAAACCTCTACCTTTCGTTCGACTTCGACCCAATCTATCTCCAGATGAGCGCGTATTAATGGTTAACCTTAACCAGGCGTACGAAAACATCGCAGTACCCACATCCTGTGACACTTCACTCTAGTGAAAACTAACCCTTACGCAGAGATGGCAGTAGACTTTTTTGTTAGCTATCATGCCGGTGTGGGCGTGGAGGGGCTCCACCTCTAAAAAAAAAGCGGATAGATGTTGTTTGCATGTAGACTAGTATTAAACTAAGATTATTCAAAGTATTCGTCTTCCATTTATACAGCTTAAAGATCGCCTCACATATAAACTCGTAGGACAAAAATGTTCGAATGTGTGTGAAATCTCATGGGACTTAACTGCTAAGGTCATCAGTCCCTAAGCTTACACACTACTTAATCTAAATTATCCTAAGGACAAACACACACACCCATGCCCGAGGGAGGACTTGAACCTCCGCCGGGACCAGCCGCACAGTCCTTGACTGCAGCGTCGCAGACCGCTCGGCTAATCCCGCGCGGCTGTCATCGGACAAATAGCCACCCCCATGCACATACACAGATGCATCGTTAAGCCTTTACGGACGACACAGCAATCGAGACACTTGCTCAATCGCGCGTGCATTATCATGAGGATATAGCAGTAGCGGTCAGTGAGACATTTGTTTCAAGAGTACATTGTAAATGAACTTGGGTAAATGTATGGACATGACAAAGTGGCAGAAAGAGACAATCGTGTTCAGCCATGCCCTTGGTCATATGATGAGTGAAGTTGCTGAATTTGTTGGTATTCTTCGGCGGACTGTAAAATTTTTCTAAAAGCTGTGGTGTAATACATGTGGCCAGGAAACGAAACTTCAGAATTGTGATCGGAAAAAGATCCAGACTGACACGACATGGAGATTCGTTCGACTGGCTCTGAACCAAAGGCGCTTCCACAGCCGACAGCAACTGCTCCAGGCTGTGAATGGAGGTCCATCCAAAAGTGCTAGTGAGAGAAAATAGCGACAGGAGCTGCGTGCAACGAACATTTGTGTCAATCACTCCTTAAGAGATCATTGTTCACGTAGGTACGTAAAGACCACAACTGCAAAAAATCTTGGGCTCCAAGAACATGTAACTTGTTTAACACTCTCCCATGCTATTACATCTTGATTGGCCTGCAAAATCATTTGACTCGAACCCCATAAGAAATCTGTGCGATATGTAGAAACAGTGAGTAAAACACTGACACCAGGATGCCCAATGCTGGTGGAATTTCGCGATCAGAACCTTAGAGAGTGATTTAACCTGGATGCAACGTATCTACTCAACCTCGTGGACTGATTCCCTAATGGAATCCAGGCGGTGTTACATGATGCTCGCCAAGATCTCTCTAGGAGTGCTTCCCTCTCCATGCTTTGGTACTGACTATCCAGGAGTCCCTATATCCCCTCGTCAACAGTGGACGTTCAGTGATCATCATTTGGATCCCAGGACATGTCGGGATCCAGGGTAATGAACTTTATGACCGCCTGGCCACACGCGCTACCAGTAAACCAACTCTGGAGATTGGCCTGGCAGATACTGATGTTCGATCGGTCTTTCGTCGCAAAGTTTTCGCGATCTGGGATACTGAATGGCGCACCCTTAGTACACCAAATAAACTACGTGTTTTCACGGAGACAAAGAATGTGTGGCGGTCATCGCCATACTTGGCTAAAATATGGCCACCTCCTCCGTCACAAGGACCCATCTCGGTGTCGCTGTGGCTCCCACATGACTGTCGGCCTCATCTTGTTGGACTGCCGCTCTAGGCAGACTTTTAACCTTCCCAGCACCCAGCCTCCGGTGTTCGGCGACAGTGCCTCAATGGCTGGTGTTGTTTTACGTTTTATTCATAAAGGGAGTTTTTATCACACAGTGTAAGGGTGAGAGTCTGACCTTCTCTCCCAGGCCTCCACCCTCCGTTTTAACTCTTCTTCACTGTTTCTTTGCTGTTTGTTTGCCTTGGTGTTCTTGTCCCTATATGTGTTCATCTCGCCTTCTCTTTTAGGCTGGAGATTTTAGAGTATTGCAGAGTGGCTGGTTCATCCTTTTTTATTCTTGTGATCAGCCAGCCTCGCCCACCTGCTATATTATTTTAATAAATTCCACTACTTTTCGTTTTAGTGTACGTTTCCGCATTCTGGTTAGCTTCTTTCGTTTTTTCCTCTCGATGTGGTTCCCCATTAATTTTCTACCCTTTTCCTTTCCCTGACTCCTTTTGGGAATTTTTTTTAACTTGAGCTTTGTTTGCATGAGGAAAAAGGGACTGATGACGCTGTAGTTTAGCCTATTTATACCCCAAACCAGCCTACTAATATTTTGTTCGGTGAGGTTACATATGAAGCGGTGGACCTGCATTCTGGGCAACAAGGACTACAAACAAAGTATATCCACTGGATTTGTTGATATGATGTTCTGGATTATTTTAGGGGCTCGAGTTAATGCCAATCAAAATAAACAATAAGTGGATCTCAGAATTTATCACTGCACTTTTGCAGTCATCCATAGTTTGCTCCGTTTGTTTCCTTTAAGGTTTCTGGTCCAGCTCATTTAAGGACCGCAACAACAATTCGATCTTCACCATATGCATTGCTATTCTTCAGCTTTGCAATATGTCTCTAAAATTAAGTACACTGTCTTTCTCTTGTTGGATGGAAGTAAAATAATTCACTTAAAAAAATGAATGCACGGAACTGAATAGGGACCCTGTAGTTCATCACTGACTTGTAAGGTACACCACGACATCCTAAACCGGCCCTGACCTATACTGAGTCTCCCGCTGAGAAAGCGTCAGTGTTGTGCAGATTTCAAAGGGGCGGACCAGCCGAGGCTTGGCTGCTGCCGCCAGGCGCTGAACACGGTGCTGCTGAGAATCAAAGTTGAAACTGAAAAAGTTAAATGAGATACCGGGCACTGCGTCCCCTTTCCCTCGCAGTCCTGATAAAAGTAAAACAAAGTTTATTACTGGTCTGCATTAATGTTCTTGAAACTTCCGTCTACTAAATTCCTTGGGGAACCTGGAAGCTTAATTTTTTGCTTGTAATTCCCTCCAGTCGACTCGTGGCTTGACGGATAAGCTGGTAGCTTATTAACGTTCACAGGCCGTAACGTTTAATATAATGTACAACTGCTGCCCGAGCAAAGATCGTCTTCACCCGTTGCGCCCAAGTTGACTCCTTACACGAAATGGCCCTTAGACGATTAAGATATTTGTGTTACTATACAGTGCAAACTGTATTGCGATATATTTATATCCTTTTCTAAAAAGAATGAGCGACCAAAACCAGAATTCAATAATCAGTACTTGTCTTGCAGTGAGTTCTCCTACAGATGTGAGACATACGTAGAAAACTGTTCAGTGATCTCTTCTTAGGTAGCTCCAAAATGCTGAAATGTTTGTGGTTCTTATTATGTGCGATTACACAAGAAAATCATTTTAATTCGAAGGAGCGTTTCAAGATTTCTAATCGGCTGCTTTATGAACCATATTGACCTTTAGAAATATATTGCATCAATGCAGAATACGGATGCAGCGGTCGTAGTTGTACTTACATAACTTAACTGTAGACTTTTCTTGACGTAAAATATTTTCTTAATTTCCTGACGTGTTTCGGCCACTGACCTACCTCGAAAGGACACAAAATAGTTTGACACAAAGTATTTCGTAAAGTCGTTGGTACGTGGAAACTTAAGATTAGGTCGGTAACACTCTCAAGAAACATTTTATCAATCTACTTGATAACGTTTTGAAGACAACCAGTGGCCAAAACACTCCAAGAAATTAACAACGGTAAAGACAAATTTTACAATTAATTTACTTACATTGATCATTGTTGGTCCGTGACTATGACGAAAATATATATCTAAATTTGTGGCTACACCCCATCAATAACATTATTAGCTTCTTTCATCCATAATCTTTTTACTTTATTTGCGCAAGTCTGACTTAAAGCAATTCCCTTTAAATCCAGTAGCGATCAGCCAAGAAATGAAGTCAGTTAATAAAATGGCTTTGAATGCTGGGCGCAAAGTGTGAAAATGGCCACTTGAGCCGTTTCCGGCAGCAACTAAGCAATCTCTAGTACGGTTCCAGGCTGTCGTTGATGCAAATGTTTGTCACACTGAGCAGCGTGGAATGTAGTCAAGATACGCCGTTACCAAATGTTACCTTCTCGTGTGCAAATGAAAATGTGTCTCTTTCAATGGTTTATTCATTTTTTACCTTCCAAAAATCCTTACCCATATTTCCACAATATTTCATTGTCCTACGATCACTTGTTTTTCAAGAGGAGCCTCTCAAGCAGCGCAAATTTAATTATAACCACCCAGTATACAATAAAAGAGCGACTCTGTCCAAATTACAGTTCAGCGAAATGAAGATAAATACAAACCGCCAGCTGGCAGCGTTGAGGTAGATGATGTAAATAAACCCACAAGCCTACCATATTTGAGGAAATTTTCAGATAAAGTATGAAATATTTTCAGAAGCAACGAGATCGAATTAGTCTTCAACATTAACAGTAACTTTAGTAAAAGAATAGAGCACAGTACAAAGCAGACACAGAACAGACAAGATCATCTTAAAAGGGGAAGGCCTCAGACACGGCCAACCGATTCGGCTCAGATTTGGCAGGTCGCTTGTGTACAACCTAAACCAAGGAATCTAAGATATTTTGGGTCAACACCCCCGCCTTTTGAGAAAATCATCCCTGAAGGTTGTGACGAGCAATCGACTCAAAATTGGCGGGATCGAGGTAAGAAACTTATACAGCTGGCGCTTCTGTACCCACATGGTAAACATTTTTCGACGACAGCACCGACAGCGCAGCAGGCCGGCACGGTAGCTCAGTGTGTTCGGTCAGAGAGCCGATTGGCCTCCGTAATAAAAAAAAAAAAACTGAGTGGAACGATCAACAAATGAACGTGAACGGATGTAATGTGACGCCCGCAACGACCAAACACACACACAAAAAAGGCCAAGGTAACTGGCTGGGAATCGGAGAACCCGAGTTCGAATCTCGAAGAAACGTAGCGGATGTTATTCTTTTCGTTTGTATTTTTCCATGTCGCAATCGATAGAGATAGGAGGGTTAATAAGGTAAGTAAATCAATAGGGAATGATAATAACAAGGTAGGCAAATAAATTTCTCAAACCTCTTGGGGTAGTAAACAAATAAAATGTTACTCCAGGTCACTTTACAATGGCTCTTCCAGTCACTGTTACGTGTCCTCACTTTTCTTCGAACAACTAGACGGATGGTAAATGTCATATAAACATTCGAAACAAATATACTCATGGCATCAAGACCATCTAATGAATGCAATCTTTCGATAGCTACACTGTTCCTTCCGAAGAGTCGGCGGAAAACAAACTTAGTTTACATTTAAAAATATGTCTTTTTCGGGAATTAATTTTGATGCGCAGCACGCATAAGATTGGTTGTGAATTATGCTGTGAATAGTTATTGTATCCGTGCGGTTGTTCAATTCCCGTTGGGTTTCCTGAACCACATTGCAATTCTGAAGCCTTGAAATAAAGCTTTTAACATGGCGATAGAAATAAACATCACACGGCTAGCACACAGGTGTGCAGTTTGGCGGTATTACTTTTACTGTGCACGTCGGCTGACCCTCTATATCTATAAACATTGTGTCATACATTGTAGTATTAATTTGTCCACTCCAGGAATCCAATATTAGACAAAACTTGTTATCAGAAACGTATGGTTTTAAAACATTCTCAAGAAATGTTCTGTAAATCACATTCGTCAGTTTCCCGGATTTGGAGCAGGTAATGCAAACATTTTTGAACGAGTCGGTTAAACGATTGACCACTTCTATAAACCGAGAACCAAATGTAACATTCGTTTCTTGTAAACACGCGAAAACCTTAGGCAACACTTTTCCAGATGCTGTGATGGCATATTGCGCCGTGTACGAATGTGATAGTTTGTTTTTACTTCCAATTGCGACAAGGGCTAGTTTTTCTCCCTTATGCGATAACTTGCGTCGAATGTTCACCCGATACTCACATCCTGTTTGATCAGTGTTGGTCACGAAATCACTATTAAAACCGGTCATAAGTGACGTCGCTTGCGTGCTGAAAAGAGCCGCTACTTTCTGTATATCTTCTATATTTTGTACATCCTTATGAGAGACGTCTTTAGTGGCATGCCGTTGACGAATTTTACACTCCGATTTGAAATTTATTGCCCAAGATAATGATGCAGCAAACATAAAATCCTTGTTGGCGGTATATTGAAGCGCTGCACCTTCAGCCCACTCTTTAAGTATTCTCGTTGTTAAATTCTCGTTACGACAACGAGATTCGACAATTCGGTCGTATGTACAATTATTTATCGCCTGGTATTTGTCGTATCTTGTCCCTCCTTTAACGATATCACTTTCCCACAATTTCAAGTGCTTTTTCCTTTTCAGGGCTGTTGTTGCTCCATTCTTTTGCAGTGTTTGTAAGCTCCAGTTTGGATGATTCCTTGCTAGCGCTACCGCCTTTACTTTTACTTCAAGGGGCATAGCACCGTAGTTCAATCGTTTAGTAACCGGTTCGTAATACTCATCGGAAACAGATGAAGCACATATTCCCAGTGACGTGGAGATTTCCAAAGTTGTTATGACCATTTTGTGATTCACTAATCTGGATATCTTCCACTAAATCACCTTCTTCTTCGTCTTCATGGTACAGTACTTCAGTATCAACAAAAGTAATTTAGTTCGTCAGCTCCAAAAATCGCTCGACGATAGCCGCTCCTATCAACCTGGAACGACGAGAAACAGAGCTGCCTGCTTCCGGTAGTGCATTGATAACGCATCTGTCTTGCAACACTTTTACAAACCAAAACACAGCGTCGGTAACCTCCCGCTTGCTATCGTCTGTGACAGGCTCCCAACTATATATTACAGCGCTAGTCGAAGGGTGTACATCCTTCATTGTTCAGATTATGCACCTGAAAGATGACACAACAAACAATAACTAGTTACTAGGGCATAAACAGACGAGCTAATTACTACAAACTACATACTGTACTCGTCATATGTTACTTACGGAAGAACACTGTATTCATCCACAAAACGTATTTCATTAGGCGCATTAACAATGGAAAAATCCGCGAAGTTCGCGGCAGTTTAATGACGAAAAACAACTCTTTCCGATTGACTTCTATAAGGCTTGTGCCGGACATCTTCACTCTCACAGGTTCACAACTATGCCCAGCTTATTATTATTATTCCTTATTGATTTACTTTCCTTATTAGTCCTCCTATCCCTATCAATTGAGATATGGAAACATACAAACGAAAAGAATAACATCCGCTAGGTTTCTTCGAGATTCGAACACTGTTTTTCCGATTCCCAGCCAGTTACCTTGACCGTTGCGCTATCGGCCCTGACGGCGAAAAGCGTTTACCATGTGGATACAGAGGGGGCAGTTGTAAAAGTTTCTTTCCTCGATTTCTGCAAAAGGTTGCGTTTGCAGACCCCATACCTGATTATGAAAAATGCTCTATTTACAATTATCTATGGATCACTCCAACATTGAGTCGATTGCTCGTCATAACCTTTAGGGGTGATTTTCTCAAAATTGCGAGGGTGTTGACCCAAAATATCTTAGAGTCCTTCGTTTTAGGTTGAACGCAAGCGACCTGCCAAATTTGAGCCGAATCGGCTGGCCGTGTCTGAGGCATTCCCCTTGTTAGATGTACAAAATTACTTGCTTCTAATGGCAGTCCCTTTGCAACTGTGAGGAAGTTTAAAAAGTGTTTGGGAGAACTTGTTGATTGCTTCCGATTGCAAACTTTTAGAAAATGTCTCCCAATGAGACATGTGCAAAAAACTGGAAGTGCGGGTTAGAGCCCGGATCTGGAAACAAACTTTCGTTAGTCACCATAATTTAATGCCTGTTATTTAAGAAGAAGGAATTTGAGAAGAACTGTTTTAAAATAGATGATGACATTGATTATGTGTTGTGTCTGTGAACGCAACACGAGAGAAGCAGCGTGTTTGTTAAGCGTTGTGCGATTTCGCTCGGAACGGCAGTGCGTAGTGTGCAGCGTGGCCACATGACCGCTGGACTAATGGATGACGGGAAATCCCGTGAGGTTAGCCAGCCGATCGCGTTGCGCTGCAATTAGCCTAATGGCCGTCAGGCGACAAGAAAGCCGCACTGAGCAGTGGAAACGCACACCTCGCAATAAGCGGCGCGCACAGCCGCTCGTCGCCAAGTTAACGCCGGCGACAGACAATGCAACGCTCGTTCACTTACCTCCGACTGTTCCCTACTGCGCGCACGGCCAGATAGCGAAATTCCTTCTACCACCCACGTTTCAAAACGCTTCAGTCAATAGATCGCACAATGCACGCTTTGACATTGGTATCTGTGTCCTACGTGAATTTTGTCTTCGTGCTAAAGACAAATTTTTGTGCGTGACGTTTCTTCTTCTCACGCAGAAATCGGAAGCTATAGAGACTCAGACAGCAGTTTCAAACATAATCAGGCCCAGCAAACTAACTGTTTATACGGATCCACGCGACGATCGTTTCTTGACGTCTCATATCACAGCCTAAGGAGGCGGTCACAGTGGCACCGATATCGGTGGATTCCGCCGACGCGCCGACATCGGTCGAAGACGGCCGTTCTTTTCCAATCGGTACACCACTATGTACGCGATTGCAATAGTGGAGAGCACCACATACCATTGCCAACCATTTCCACACGCAAACAGAGCGAGAAAAATAAATATGTCTAAAAGTCCCCGTACTTGCCCTAATTTCTCACATCTTATCTTCCTGATCATTACGCTAAATGGCAGGCCGCTGTGACCGAGCGGTTCTACGCGCTTCATTCCGGAATCGCGCTCCTGCTACGGTCGCAGGTTCGAATCCTGCCTCGTGCATGGATATGTATGATGTCCTTAGGTTAGTTAGGTTGTAAGTCTAGGAAACTCATGACCTGAGATGTTAAGTCCCATAATTCCTAGAGCCATTTGATACATTTTGTAATGTTTCTGTTTAGAGTAGTGGTGGGTGAGCGTTGGCTGTCTATAAATTGTTATTACAATTTACTGGCATTTTTATGGCAGTAGGTGAGCCGTGCTGCAGCTCGCGTTGGTGTCGTTGCTAAGTTGGCATCATTTAGTTGTTATAGTTACAGTTGTCGTCTTATTTTTGTGTTCATTGGCGCCCCTCCGTTTGCAAGTGTTGTCTGTCCGCTAGTGGCAGCAGCGGCGGTTATCGATATCTAGTAACGGTGGTACTATCTTTGGGGCGACGTTGTGGTGTTTCTGGGAGGTGAGTCGGCAGTTCGGTTAGGGATGGACAAGCAGCCAGGTTCGCGCAGTGAAGAGAACACTCAGGGACAACTGGCGGTACGCATGCACTGCCAGATAGAAGGGCTGTAGTCGCGAGGGGTACAACCTCGTTGTCAACGGGACCCAGGAGCTTTAAGTTGAGTGGATCTTAAATCAAGTAGTGAAACTTCTACCATTGTGAGATATCGCCATTTACTTGTGTGTTGCTGCTCGCAGTGTCGCAGAGACGAAAGGAAGCAAGTGGGGCGTTTGGGGAATGCAAACCTGATTAGACTTCCTCCAGTTCTTATTATTAATTGTTACCTTCTATATATCATTATTTGTGAAGTTCAACCAGTGGTATTTTTCCTGCCTAGTGGCCGCTAACGCCCCAGTTACCTGCCCTGGAGTTTAGTGTATGTTATGGCAGTGTACTTTTCCTCGCCTTGCCACTGCTGTCCACGCTACTATTGGGACTTTCAGCCGAGAAATTGTTTTGAATTTACTGTCATTAAGACCTTCAGCCGTAGAACACTTCTTAATTTATTGTTACTTTTTATTTGTTGTTGTTTCCAAATAAAGTGTACGTGATTGAAAAAAAAAGAAAACTAACCAACAGCAAATTGATTACGGCCCCGTCCACAATAATAACACAATCCTGCCTTCCTTCGTACCAGGTCACAGTAGGGTGGTGATTCTCATAAGTGAAGTGGTTTAAAACGTGTACCTATGTGTTTGCACTTTTCAGTGCTTTATGTATTAAGTGTATTTGTAAGTAGGCTGTTTAGGTTTTTTTTATTGGTAACGCCGCCGTCACGTTGCGCTCTGTATGAAAATCACTGGCTGTGCCGTGTGCAGTCTGTGGCTGGTTTGCATTGTTGTCTGCCATTGTAGTGTTGGGCAGCTGGATGTTAACAGCACATAGCGTTGTGAAAAAAAAAAAAGTTGGAGGTGAGCCGCCAGCAGTGGTGGACGTGGGAAGAGAGATGGCGGAGGTTTGAAATTTGTAAGAATTGATATGAACTGATATATATATATTATGACTATTAAGGTAAATACATTGTTTGTTCTCTAATGAAATCTTTCATTTGCTAACTGTGCCTATCAGTAGTTAGTGCCTTTGAATCTTTTAGTTAGCTGGCAGTAGTGGCACTCGCTGCATTGCAGTAGTTCAAGTAACGAAGATTTTTGTGAGGTAAGTGATTTGTGAAACGTATAGGTTAATGTTAGGGCCATTCTTTTGTAAGGAATTTTGAAAGTCACATTGCGTTGTGCTAAAAATATTGTGTGTCAGTTTAAGCACAGTTGTGTATAATTTTTCAAAGGGGATGTTTCATATGGCGACCCTGCCAGGATACCTCACTGGAATCTTCTGATTTTTTCTTGTAGTTTGTGTAATTAGTGTAGATTTTGTTTATTGCTAGCACGTAATTGTAGAGAGAATCTCCTTTGTAGTTGTAGTCTTTCATTGTTGTACAATTGTGGCATACATGTAGATTTGCACCAAGTATTTCGCAGCTGCGCTTGCAATTAATTAGATATTATTTTCAGTGTTATGTCAATGTGTTCTCTTATTTTTGCTCTTAAAATTTTGGTTTTCTGTGTTATTGTGTGAAATATTGTGACAATAATGGCGTGTGAAAAACGTAACACTAGGCTCCAAAGTAAACTGAGAAATTATAGTAGCTTACCAGCACCACTGTTTAGTGAATTAACAGACATTCTAAGTAGTAATTTGGTAAATATGCATAGGGAAATGGAGCGGGCATCAAATAATGGTGTAGACAGTGAAACAATTAGTAAACAGGGAAGCATTATCGATCGATCGGTCGGCAACAGCTCGCGTCAGGAATACGAAATGACAGGACACAATCTAGGAAATACTGTCCATTCAGGTTTTGCGTCCTCACCGTTTTCTCAAATAAGTCAAGACACATTTTTTGCTGGTCAAAATGTGAATGTTGCCTGTGCAAATGCACTGCCGAAAAGCATAGAGGAACAGATTCCAGACACTAATACATTATTATTGCAATTAATGCAGCAAATGAAACAAAATCAGAGACAAACACACCAACAGTTAGAGACAATGGAACAAAATCAGAGACAAACACAGCAAAATCTTCAAAAGTTAGACACCACACTTGAATAAACACGTGAAGATTTAACTACTGAGTTACATAACATTGAATCGAAATGTCAAAAAATCTGTAATGACGTAAAAACACAAATTTGTGAACATTTTCAACCTATTTTCTCGCGGCATGAAAATGCATTACAGAATCACAAAGCAGCCATAAAAGAACTGCAAACTATTGTTCGTGAAAATCACGACACCTTGCAAGCTAAAATGGACTCAGTTGCATCCACCGATTCGGTTACACAACTTGCAAGAACTCAGGAAAACTTAAAGGACACAGTAGATTCGATTTCAACACCAACGGACACTCTGAAACTTGGTTCAGAAAAACACACTGATGAAATGTGTTCACTATCGGAGAAAGTAGCCGAACTTTAGGATCAGTTCACTAATTTATCTGCAAAGGTAGATGATGATCTGAATGACACAAGACCTGTAGCCATCACTGACAACAAATTAAGAAATCCAAACAAAATCAGAATCAAATTAATACGCAACACCAAAGAGAAATCCTGGAAGTACAAGATCAGTTGACGCAGGTAATACAAAAATTACATATTTCAGAGGACACTCGCGCTCCAACACGGGAAGAGGAACTTAGAAATACGGAAAAGCCACAAAATAGTAACACAGGGCATTTCGGAAATCATGAAAGAAAAAGGCAAGGTGCACCGAAATTTGAGATGGAACCGCCGACAATGACCGATATGCTACCCGCCGACACGATGATTTTGATTATAAGCTGTTCATTACTACATGTAAATTCAAAACATTTAACAATTCTGGCAACGACATTCATCCATAAGCGTGACTCCATCAATTCTTTCATTACTTTCCTCCTAAGTGGTCATTAGAGCACAGATTAGAATTTATGTGTGGCTACTTAGAGAATGAACCAGCTGTAAGAATGCGATCGGTCATTCACGATTGTCACAGTGAAGGAGAATTTTATCATGCCTTCCTCTCAGCATATTGGTCTCAAGCTACACAAGACCGAGTAAAACATAGCATCATTATGATGAAACATTTCGAACAATCTGAATTTTCCAGTCTTGTGAAATATTTTGAAGACATGTTACATAAAAATCTGCATCTTTCAAACCCATACAGCCCATCAGAACTCATCCGCATTTGCGTAATGAAATTGCCGGAACATTTAAGGAATATTATTTTGGCAGGGCGTTGCAAAGACGAGATTGAAGCTTTTTAGGGACTGTTACAAGAACTGGAAATTGACACAGTCAGTAGCGGGATGCGAAAACAGGAAAACAATCACTACAGGTCACATCCGTCACAATTCCGTGACAACAGAAACAATAACTGGACACGACAAGTCTATTCTTACAACGAAAATCGTGATCAAAACAGACACCACCCATATGACAACCACTGGCAGAGTAATAATAGTTACAGAGAAAGATCGCATTTCCGTAGTAATAAATATGACAGAGATTACCATAGAAACAGACAATATAGGAACATAAACAATTATTATCAGGGGAGATGAAATAACTTCAGACGCAACAGTTCAGTGCGCAGTTACGATTCAGGGAGAAATTCTCCACCACATGACCGACAAGAAAGAAATTATGGAATCTACCGACGTGACGACAGACGATATAATCATAACGACAGACCTGAATTGCATCAGAACTTACGAGCTTCAAACAGGGCAGGGCCTTATCGTCAAGGTAAATTTGTAGAAGTCTCCTAATCCCAATAACAACGCGCGCCAACAAAGAGACAGACAATGACTCGCACCGCAGGCAGCCACGTGCGCCGGATGGCTCAGAGAAAAATAACTTAGACGCTAACCTTGAGAAAAATTCCAGTATTCTTTAGCGACGGATACCGCATGATAATTGCGTTCAAGTTAACTCTGTGCACTAGGAAGAGTAAAGGATTGTACTACATTTCACATGTAAAACCGTTTATTGAAAGATAATCTGCTTTTTAACTTTGTCTTTGCCATAAAACATTTCCCTTCACATTTCTAGTATGCTTTTTCACACTGAGAAACTGTTAACATGGAACAATATTTTGAAGTTCACTATCCAGTCTAGAACATAGGGAACATTTTTAAACATAAATTACGAATGCATTGTTATAGTGAACAGACGACACAGTGTTGTTATTTGTACATTCTTGCTTGTTAGTTGCACGATTACGTAACGACTATAAGGCTCACATACTTAGAACATATACTGCTAATGAGATTTTAATGCAACATTTTGGTTTACTTGAAAATACATTCTTTATTTGAAGTACATTCGATGAGATTAAAGATGACTTAGCATTTGGTTTCTCTGATAGCTACACGATTATATCACAACGCTGCTAATATGTGACAAGATTTACATTGTTGCTTTTGCGGTGTATCTGTTTTATATCTGCACAGTTTTTCTGTATTGTTCTGGAAAGTAAAACATGTTTTAGTAGTAACTTTTGTGGTATAGCTACAATGAGACAGCCTTTATTGTAGAACAACAATACGTTACATTATAGTACTTTCTTGATCACGGTAAGGTACGTAATAACTACGATATCTATACGGAAAGCATTTCACTTTCGTTTATGATGAGGTAAGTACATTGACTTCAGCAGAATTTTGCTTACAGAGGACGATAACTACGACAGTTCCACAGAATTATCTTACAGCAAAACGCACATTTAGCACTACAGGGCACGCATTTGAGTGATTAATTTGGTACTTAAACCATTTATTTTTCAAGATTGTTGAATTATAAAGAAAGTTTTTCGTGATACATTTCATTCCACTGCTGTAATCTGTAACACCTGAGGGTATAATTACATTAATCCTCAGGGGGGCACACGCTTACTTTGTGTATCATGTGTTTAGCAAGCACAAGGAGCCCTAGCTAATATGGTATTTGCTTATACAACTTTACACTTCGGTACCATATTTCTCTAACACATAAATTACACAGCTATCTGATCATTTAACAGAGAACCAAATATTTTTTTACTACATCAGTGTCATGTTTACGCAATTACGCAGTTGGATAGCTTCACACTTATGAAATTGTGTTTTGTCTGTACTTTGTGAACTGTTCATATTTTTTTCGGAACCATTGTGGTACTATGAGAGCTATGAATGATGTATTTGGTATAAGATCATGATTTTTAAAGTATGTTTGCGGTAGATGACACTTTTGACATGAGCAGAGATTTTTTTTTTTTAGGTTTTGAAATTATTGGAGGAAGCTACGACGATTTTGAGATTAGGCTGAGGTTTTATGATGTTATGATGACGATGTGTATTACACTGTTGCGGTAATTTTATGATCAATAAGCTGATGCTATATGAGTTATTTGGTTATGCTACGTATCTGTTGTGATGAAATATTGAAGAAGTGTCGACGAATATGTATATGTGTAATAAGGTAAGGAATAATGAGTAGTGGTTAGGGACTCTGGTTTGTGAAAAAGGTTGTTAGAAACCAAGAATCGTACTTTAAGAGTTATGAAATGTGTGTATATGCGTGAATGTATCACTATGCTGGAGAAACTTTTTGGACACTGTTATATCAAAAGGATTTTGTTTCTACACATTGGTAACGCAAATTCTCGACCTGTGAAATTTTTATGTGAGACTGTCACTGTAGCGGAAACTGCTGTCGTAAATATTTCGGTAAGAAAGGTAAGTGACCGTGACGTAATGTGTTGTGACCGTACAGGTGTGCCAGCCGCCTTGAGAAAAAGTCATTACTGTGTGCCTTTCAGAGGCACAAGTGGAGAAAAAAGGAGACCATTAACCTCGCTATTGACATTCCTTTGTAGAAAGCATCGGAAATACGACACGCTCAAACTTGAAAACATGGTTACACTGTAGAGTTCTTAATTTATGATATTTACTGAAATGAAATGATGAGAAACATTTCATGTCTATTGTCTTGCTAGTTGGAAGATTGTTTACTGCATTATGAAATGACTTATGGCAAGCGAATGACGTTTCACGCCTTGCTTTGCTTATTTTGTTTAATATCTAGTTTCTAGCTGCACTGCAGCATTGGTTACAATAAAATTTAATGGATCTACTAATATAGATATTTTATGCCTACAGATCCAGTAAATAATAACTTTATGATGTACTTAAAAAAACGAAGGAGCACAAAAAGACTTCCCTTCACAGGAACTGCATACATAATTTTCTTTTTCAAGTACTTGGTAATTTTTATAGTAGAATAACTTCTTTTGGTGCACCACTTTAATGACATAGATATTAATACGTGAATAGACATTTCCCTTTTCTGCATTGTTGTCTTTACTGTAATTTTTTTGTACTTGAGCTTTGTCATGTGTACTTATAAGCTATGGCGTTTGATGCTGCTGTTTGCCAGGCATAATGTTACTGGATTTGACTTTGTATTACTCTGTTAAGCCAGTTTTACTACGGATTTATTTTTCTTGTTAGTTGCACAGTGCCTTATATTAGTTATAATATTGCAACTGCTTTGCCAATTTCCATTTTTTTGGTCATTGCTGTTTGTGTTAATTGTTTTGTGCTGCTACATTGCGTCGTCCCTTAGTTTAGCATCTGAGCTCAGTAGATTTTAAGTTAGCTTAAGAGGGGCAGACAATATAAGAAATTAAGTATGATGAATTGGAAGAAAAGCATTGAGAAGCTATAAGAAAATGGTTTGGCCAAAAAGTAGTGTACAGTGGAGAAAAACTATTTTTTAAAGAGGATGTGAACAGAATACAGAAAGCATGCTTGGATAGGACTTTTTTTGGCTGGAGCAAATGTTGAAATAAGAGGAACAATCTATGAAATGAAGTTTTGGGTTGGACTGCAGTACCAAATGTTACCCTGAAAACAAACCCTGTCCATTGATTTTGTGTTATCCCACTATGTGTTTGTGTACCCTTGTGTATTTGTTTTCTTCCTGTCTCTGTGTACTGTTTCATAGAATTTTTTTATCTTCTAATACTAAGCTACATTCACCATGATGAGGAATACTGTTATCCTCAAATATAATTTGCATTAATAACATGTTATTTACTTCGCAAAGATGTTTACACATTATTTATTCTGTTTTGTTCTAATGGGCATGTGTGAAGTTAATGTTTAAAAAGTTATTCTGATCTTTTATGTATGTACTTCCGTCATAATTCTTGTAACTCTGATGTACATGTTTATTTCTATTCTTTTGTAAAGCCTGTTTTACTGCAAATGTTATCTGTACTATTATGTTCTTTAATGATATATTTTGTACCTTTGTTATTGTATTCTCATGTTATAAATATGTAATTGACACCAGTTCATCAAATTAAGTAACTTGTAAGTTACATTTCACTGCACACATTTCTGTTGGTCATAGTATTTGGACAATATGTGAGAAGTAGGGACTGATAGTGTTTGCAAGTGTGTTGATAATTCAGCAAGGGACTAGTTAATAGCATTGCTGGTTCTAAGGACAATTCCAAAAACTTTGTGAGTGGACAAGTGGTGGGTTATGGACTTGCTATATTATCTGCAAGACTCTTCAATGGTGATTGTGCGCCTGCACGGTCAAACAGATGGCTGCTGGTCATCTCTACAAGGACTACAGTGGGTCTGCACCTCTGGTGGCCCACCACTACTGTAATCTCTAGCAGGACTACAATGGTTCTACTCTGTGACGACCTACCTACCAATATTCTTTAAAACTTCGACTGACTCTGCTGTGGGTTTGCTGTGTTGTGGCCTATTACCTGTCTGCATGTCAAGAGTCAGCACTGTCTTTCCGTTGGAAGGACAACATTACTTCTTCAAGACTGCATGGATATCCACTACTTCTGTGTGCATTTTCTTTTACTACTCAGACTTTGAGAAAAACACTGCAATTTTACTTTGATGAATGATCAGGACTGTCTTTATGGACTGTGATAAAAATTTAGCTTTTGACCAACATTGTATCGATAAGTGTGTGCATTTCATTTCTTTGTTATTGTAATTATGAAAATTTTTTTAAAATCTGTATTGGCGACAGCCCAAAACAATCTGTAAAATTTTTTGTGGGGAGCATGGGGGCTATGTAAGTAGGCTGTTTAGGTTTTCTTATTGGTAACGCCACCACCACGTAGCGCTCTGTATGAAAATCACTGGCTGTGCTGTGTGCAGTCTGTGGCTGGTCTGCATTGTTGTCTGCCATTGTAGTGTTGGGCAGCTGGATGTTAACAGCGCGTAGCGTTGCGCAGTTGGAGGTGAGCCGCCAGCAGTGGCGGACGTGGGGAGAGAGGTGGCGGAGTTTTGGAATTTGTAAGAATTGGTGTCATGAACTGCTATATATATTATGACTATTAAGGTAAATACATTGTTTGTTCTCTATTAAAATCTTTCATTTGCTAACTGTGCCCATCAGTAGTTAGTGCCTTCAGTAGTTTGAATCTTTTATTTAGCTGGCAGTAGCGGCGCTCGCTGTATTGCAGTAGTTCGAGTAACGAAGATTTTTGTGAAGTAAGTGATTTGTGAAACGTATAGGTTAATGTTAGTCAGGGCCATTCTTTTGTAGGTATTTTTGAAAGTGAGACTGCGTTGCGCTAAAAATATTGTATGTCAGTTTAAGCACAGTTATGTATAATTTTTCAAAGGGGATGTTTCATATTCTAAGGTTTATGTTTGTCTTTCATATATATATATGCTGAACGACAGTCACTGAAGGTTAACTGACGTATTTATGCACAACTTGAAATAAACTCACTCAAGCAAAGTGTTCGCAATCTTGCTTTTCAAGGTCACCACGAATCATCTCGACTCTGTAAGAGAACGGTTCTTTCCTTCATTTCATATATTCGTAGAACTTGTCTGGTAACAATAACTTAGGACAGAGCGTATAGCGCTCAGCACAGCAGATCTAGCTCATTCACATACATTTGGCAGCGATTCAATAGCAGAGGGCATACTGCGGCGCTTGTCTCCAAGCATAGAGGTGTCGTGGTGTCCAGCCCAACCTAGTAGGTTACAATTCAGCCTACGAGGAGCGTTCAGTAGGTAATGCACCACATTTTTTTCTTGATCAATTTCGTTTCAAAAAATGCAGAATTTGCTGTGGAACATCGTAGAATATTCCCGTTGCAGCCCCTAGAGTTTCATGATGTTCCGAAAGTTGGTGGCGCTGTACGTAGCCTAAAAAACAGAGTCTGTAACGGAGGAGCTTTCGAGGAAGAAGGCTATCATTGAGTTCCTTTTGGTGGAAACCCAAAGGACCGGTAATATTCATGGGAGCTTGCAGAATGTCTACAGAGACCTGACAGTGAACAAAACCAGGGTGAGACGTTGGGCAGGCCGTCTGTCATTATCGCAACGTCTTCCCTATCCACCTCACAGCCCGGATCTCCCACCTTCCGACTTCAATCTGTCGGAAGCAACATGTGGATGACGGGGAGGTTGTTGAGGCAGAAAAACGTTGGCTCCGACGTCGACCAGTAGAGTGGTACCAAGCGTGCATCTACATCTAAATCTACATGACTACTCTGCAATTCACATTTAAGTGCTTGGCAGAGGGTTCATCGAACCACAATCATACTATCTCTCTACTATTCCACTCCCGAACAGCGAGCGGGAGAAACGAACACCTAAACCTTTCTGTTCGAGCTCTGATTTCTCTTATTTTATCTTGATGATCATTCCTACCTATGTAGGTTGGGCTCAACAAAATATTTTCGCATTCGGAAGAGAAAGTTGGTGACTGAAATTTCGTAAAAAGGTTTCGCCGCGACGAAAAACGTCTATGCTGTAATGACTTCCATCCCAACTCGTGTATCATATCTGCCACACTCTCTCCCCTATAACGCGATAATACAAAACGAGCTGCCCTTTTTTGCACCCTTTCGATATCCTCCGTCAATCCCACCTGGTAAGGATCCCACACCGCGCAGCAATATTCTAACAGAGGACGAACGAGTGTAGCGTAAGCTGTCTCTTTAGTGGACTTGTTGCATCTTCTAAGTGTCCTGCCAATGAAACGCAACCTTTGGCTCGCCTTCCCGACAATATTATCTATGTGGTCCTTCCAACTGAAGTTGTTCGTAATTTTAACACCCAGGTACTTAGTTGAACTGACAGCCTTGAGAATTGTACTATTTATCGAATAATCGAATTCCAACGGATTTCTTTTGGAACTCATGTGGATCATCTCACACTTTTCGTTATTTAGCGTCAACTGCCACCTGACACACCATACAGCAATCTCTTCTAAATCGCTTTGCAGCTCATACTGGTCTTCGGATGACCTTACTAGACGGTAAATTACAGCATCATCTGCGAACAATCTAAGAGAACTGCTCAGATTGTCACCCAGGTCATTTATATAGATCAGGAACAGTAGAGGTCTCAGGACGCTTCCCTGGGGAACACCTGATATCACTTCAGTTTTACTCGATGATTTGCCGTCTATTACTACGAACTGCGACCTTCCTGACAGGAAATCATGAATCCAGTCGCACAACTGAGACGATACCCCATAGCTCCGCAGCTTGATTAGAAGTCGCTTGTGAGGAACGGTGTCAAAAGCTTTCCGGAAATCTAGAAATACGGAATCGACTTGAGATCCCCTGTCGATAGCGGCCATTACTTCGTGCGAATAAAGAGCTAGCTGCGTTGCACAAGAGCAATGTTTTCTGAAGCCATGCTGATTACGTGTCAATAGATCGTTCCCTTCGAGGTGATTCATAATGTTTGAATACAGTATATGCTCCAAAACCCTACTGCAAACCGACGTCAATGATATAGGTCTGTAGTTAAATGGATTACTCCTACTACCCTTCTTGAACACTGGTGCGACCTGCGCAATTTTCCAATCTGTAGGTACAGATCTATCGGTGAGCGAGCGGTTGTATATGAGTGCTAAGTAGGGAGCTATAGTATCAGCGTAATCTGAAAGGAACCTAATCGGTATACAATCTGGACCTGAAGACTTGCCCGTATCAAGCGATTTGAGTTGCTTCGCAACCCCTAAGGTATCTACTTCTAAGAAACTCATGCTAGCAGATGTTCGTGTTTCAAATTCTGGAATATTCCATTCGTCTTCCCTGGTGAAGGAATTTCGGAAAACTGCGTTCAATAACTCCGCTTTAGCGGCACAGTCGTCGATAACAGTACCATCGGCACTGCGCAGCGAAGGTGCATGCAGTCGGTCCCAGTAAGTTGACGTAAGATAGGGTTTTGTAACCAAAAAGAGAGATTTTAGAATCCTGAGTAAGACCAACCTGCTTTCAAAGAAAAAAATCTTCTTAAACAGAATAGATTCTAACCTAACCCAAGCTATGTATCCTCGGAGTCTTTAGCGATGGCATACGTGAATAAAACGTTCTCGGTTTTCAAGCCCCGTCATTTCGAATAAAATCCTCGAGCTTTCGATGGCCACCTCCGCCATCGTCGCCGGGAGTTTACTGACTGCCGTGGCTGTTAAGTTTTCTTGCTTATATAGACATGATGATATCATCAGCAGCCAATCAGATGGACCCGATGTGGCGAGCGCGCGTAAGTCGACACGGGCAGTCAGTGGAGCTATTGCCCGAAGAAGCACCGGTGACGTCAGGTGGCCCCAGAGGCAAGTGCCACGTTTGAAAGTGCCAATCACGCATCGAGCACCTGTCTTTCTTTCGATGTCCAACGCCCGCCCACATGCCCTGCTGAGTGTGTACCCCTGGTGTCTGTTGAAATTGTTGTGGTTTAAACGAATCTCGGACGCTTCCTTTATAACGGAGTCCCAATATGTAGAAGCATGAGCCAACACTTTTGTATTTTCGAACTGTATTTTATGTCCGTTTTCTAGACAATGCTCCGCTATGGCCGACTTGTCAAGCTCCCTTTGTTTTATACGGCGCTTGCGCTCAGTACAACGATCCGCCACCGTACGAATTGTTTGTCCGATGTACCGGGTGATCTAAAAGTCAGTATAAATTTGAAAACTGAATAAATCGCGGAATAATGTAGATAGAGGGGTACAAATTGACACACATGCTTGGAATGAGATGGGGTTTTATTAGAACCAAAAAAATACGAATGTTCAAAAAATTTCCGACAGATGGCGCTTCATCTGACCAGAATAGCAATAATTAGCATAACAAAGTAAGACAAAGCAAAGATGAAGTTCTTTACAGGAAATGCTCAATATGTCCACCATCACTCCTCAACAGTAGATGTAGTCGAGGAATAATGTTGTGAACAGCACTGTAAAGCATGTCCGGAGTTATGGTGAGGTATTGACCTCGGAAGTTGTCTTTCAGCATCCGTAGAGATGTCGGTAGATCACTTGCGACTTCAGGAAACCCCAAAGCCAATAATCGCAAGGACTGAGGTCTGGGGACCTGGGAGGCGAAGCATGACGAAAGTGGCGGCTGAGTACACGATCATCACCAAACGACGCGCGCAAGAGATCTTTCACGCGTCTAGCAATACATTTTTTTGTTCTAATAAAACCCCATGTCATTCCAAGCATGTGTGTCAATTTTTACCTCTCTATCTACATCATTCCGTGGTTTATTTTCAAATTTATACTGACTTTTTGATCACCCGGTACATGCTGCCACATTCATAGGGTACACCATGCACGCCGGACGCTCGAAGAGATGTCATCTTTAACAGGACGCAACATGTCTCGTATCTTGGGGGCGGGCCGGAAGACTGGTCTTAGCCCATGTTTCTGCAACAGACGTCCCAATTTGCTGCTGCTGATGTCATCACCCCCATATAAGCGAGAAACCTTAGCACCCCCGGCAGACAGTGAACTTCTGTCGACGATGGCGGAGATGGTCATCGAAAGCTCGAGGATTTTATTCGAATTGAAGCGACTTGAAAACCGAGAACGTTTTATTGTTCTAACCCAAGCTCCTTGACCCCACCAAAAACTGACGAAGGAGATCGGATACACCATGACCAAGCTGTCGACCGATGTTACAGGGCGACCTCCGGCGACAGCATCCGAGGAGCGTTGGCGATACCACTGTGAATGCATCCTAAGATCACTGAATGACGCCAACGTACGATATGAAACTCGTACTGGGGCAGAGTTGACCCTGTTTGCTTTATTCATTGAAGTCCACAATTAATCTAATTTCAGACCTCCTCCTCTCCTGCTAAAGTTATGGTGGGTCTTCTGAATTTTCATCGCCTTTCTGTACGTCCTACATTGGTACTGATTGTATTCAGATAAAACCATGGTATCAGAGAAACATATGTGCACTTGTCCCAGTGCATCATCTGCTACTGCCGATATATACATTTTTCCCAGGCGGTTCCTGTGCGCAAACGACCATATGTACAAGGGACTTTGTATAATCTTGCCGTGGCATGCCGCAAATGTTTCTGTTGGTTTGAAGACTTTATTAATAGCGTGTCTTCTTAGCGCTCCGATAGTGCGATATGGGACTATTTTTTCGAATGGAAGGGAAAGCACCCAATTTTTTTTATCTCGAAGCACCAGAAGTCAAACAAGAGACTTCCTTCTTCGCTCTCTGAAAGTAAGAATTTTTTCTCAGTTTAATTACTTCCTGGTCTGGTGTTAACTTAGTGTCCCATCCCATTCTGTTTGGTCTTCCTTTTATCTATTACTTTTCCTGTAGAGCTTAACAACGCAGTGTTTTTACAATATTGTACTGAATTAATTGAAAGAAGGAAGGAAAATTCGGGTTTAAGATCCTGTAGACCACGGGGTCGGTGCAGACAAGTGGAGCATCACGGGGGATGAAAACAGCCGTGATCTCTTCAGACGAACCCACCTGACAATCCGCCTTAAGGGTATGGCCGTCTCGAAGAAGAGCTCAGTGGAAGGGGCTAGGAGTGGTAAGAGGTGGTATCTGCTCCCTCCTGGTATCTAGGGTAAAGGTTTTTTTATTGATTGCAGATTCTCACACGTTATTAGATATGATTGTTGTGTTGTTGTGATCTGGACGTATTACAGTCTTTGTCTTCCTCTACAGCTTTCACCCACTACAGTCCCCTCTAGTACCATGAAAGTCATTCCGTGATGTCTTAACAAATCTCCTACCATCCTGTCTCTTCTTCTTTTAAGTCTTTTAAATATATTCCGGTCCTCTCGGATTCTCCGGAGAACTTCGTCCTTGTGTACCACAATACGTCCAACTAATTTTTAACATTCTTCTGTAGCACCACACCTCAAACGCTCCGATTCTTTTCTGTTCAGGCTTTCTCACTGTTCGTGCTGCACTGTCATAAAATGGTGTGCTCCAAAGATACGTTCTCAGAAATTTCTTCCTCAAATCAACGCCTATGTTTCATACTAACAGGTTTCTCTTCGCCAGAAAATCCTTTTGGCCTGTACAACTCTGCTTTTTATGTCCTCCTTGCTCCGTCCGTCATGGTTCATTTTGCTGCCTTTGTAGCACCATTCCTTAGCTTCATCTACTTCGTGGTCACCGATCCTGATGTTAACTTTCACGCTGTTCTTATTTCTGGTACCTCTCATGTCTTTCGTGTTTGTTCGATATACTCTCATTCCACTCAACAGATCTTATAATTCTTCTTCGCTTTCACTGTAGATAACAATGCCATTTGTGAATATTATGTTTGACGTCTTTGCACGTTTAATTTTAATTCCACTCTTGAACCTTTCCTTTATTTCCGCCATTGCTTCCTCGATGCGTTGATTGAAAAGTAGAGGCGAAAGACTACATCCTTACCTTACTTCCTTTTAAATCTGAACATTTCGTTGCTGGTCTTCCAGTCTTACTGTTCCCTCTTGGTTCTTGTACGTATTGTTTATTACTCATCTTTCTGTATAGCTATAGTTTGGCTTTATATAGTAAGACTTTGGCTTTAAAGATCTTCTTTAAATATATGTTGACTCTTACACAAAGGATTACAAAAATCAGCCACTTTTTAAAAGGCTGTTTATTTATTTAAACAACGCCGTTACTGGTTTCGAACCAACAGGTTCATCTTAAGACGGGTAGTTCACGTTTTACATTACATTTCCTGTTTTGTTTCCCCAACTGACGAAACTTCCTTGGGATGACGATGCCCTACAACCAAAACAATGTGTGAGACGTGTTTTTAATTGTAACTGTGCCTCACGACGACAGTGTAACGTCGGGAATAGGCTATAACCCTGACTCACTCCCTTCTCAAACACTGTTTGTCATTCATACCCCTCCACTCGTATAACTGCCCTATGCTTTCTATACTAGTTGTAAACAGCCTTTCGCTCCTTGTATTTTACCGCTGGTGCTAACTTCAGAATTTCAAAAAGATTACTCCCGCCAATATCGTCAAAAGCTTTTCCAAAATCTACAATTGGCATAAACATGAATTTGCCTCTCTCAGAAGAATCGCAGCTCAGTATTGCATCGCGTGTTTCTACATTTCTCCGGGATCGAAACTGATCTTCTCCGAGATTGGCTTCTACCAACTTTTCCTTTCTCCTGTAAAGAATTCGTATTAATTTTTTGCGACTATGACTTATTCACTGATAGTTTGGTAAAATTCACAACTGTCATCATCTATTTTCTTCGGATTTTTTCCCGCGTAAATCAAAGGTTCCCGTTTCGAGTCTCTGTCTAGAATACAGTTTTGATCTGCTATAAAATTTCTTATCAGTGCGCAGTCCGATGCAGAGAGAAACTTAATTCTGCTAATAATAATAGCTTTTCAGTTTTTGTTACTGCCGTTCTCTACAGAGACGAATCGTAATTCAGAGTATCCCTGCTGCCTGTGTATCATAAACAATGTGATAATCTCGTAATGGTCCCACAGCGCTGGGGACAGTATATTTACGTGACATTACGAGGACCTTGGGTGAAAGTCCCGTGATGCGCGAGCAGAGCCTGCGACCTGACATATGCCGTGAGATGCACCCTTCGTGCCACCCTTGTTGCGTCGTGTGCGCCCCTGGGGAGGGCACAGTGGTCGCATTACGGTTATTGGCCTGCGTGTCTGGCTGTAGCGATAACCTGGCGCTCGGAGCGCACGGTTCTTACGTGAGGACTCCGACATGCGTGGGGACGACAACCTGAACATCGACAGCACGTGTAAATTATAAATCTGGCGGGCGGCCCTCAGGAGGGGGTTCGTGAATGATGGATGCGGCGTAGGGCAAATTTACAGGTTCTTGCTGTACAACCTTTATGCCCTTTTCGTGTCACCTCCAGCGTACGTCCCTACGACACGGAAGTTCTTTTATCTCGTCGCTGATTGCTGACCCTCCGAGTGGACGGTGGCCCCACTCTTCAGAGACAGCGTCCAATAAAAAAGGAAAAAATAAGAGACGAGACAACATTGTTTATTAAAAGATAGCTGGAAGCACAGTTACATAAACATACCACTGTTAGTAATTGAAAATAGAAACCAACGTGAAGTCATGGACGACGATGAAAATTATTAAATGAAAAGTTGAGCGTTGCCTCTACATTAGTGGGACGCCATTCCTCCATCATGTTCGTATATATGAAACCATTCAATGACTACTTATTTTACTTACATTTATGGTGAGGGTCATAATGATTAATATGTTGAAGTTTTTTGTTATCGTCATTTAGACTCGACACACGTTGGGTAACGAATGAGCAAAGGCGTTAATAAGCAAGCTATCCGCATCATGGTAAACCCTACCTGCAACCATAAGATTCGGCAAATTGCAACTGATGAAGCTGTGAAAAACTGTTTACTATATAAGACAAACTGGAAGAAGCATTGAGACAAGGTTCAAAGAGCAAACAGATGCCACACGTTTGAACAACATTTCAAAATCCACATTTGCCATGCACATAACTACCAACAGTCACGGAATAAAGAAAATTGAAGACAATGTACAAGTATTGCGCCATGCTGAGAAAGGTAGCCTTACAAATTTCTCGAGGAAATTGAAATGTATGTACATAAAAGCGAATCACCACAAAATCTCCTCAATGAATAAACCGAGTTGGCCAATACAGCCTTTTCCCAAAATTTCATTCACCTGCTTTCCATTTTAAAGCAAAAATTAAAAAATTAAAATAGCCCACTTTTGTAACATTTGTAACATTTATATATGCACATCCATCGCAACCCATTTACTGCGCTTTAACGCATGCCATAATATGTCCATAGCTGTAACATTTATTTATGTACATCTGGCCCTTTGCTCCAATGTATACCATAATATTAACGTAACATCACTGCAGTAACACTTTATAACTGACTGCTTTATTTGTTTATCTTAATTTTAATCAATTCTGTTTCAATTTAGATAGTAACGTAACATAAGCATTTTGTAAATTTCTACTGCCACATACATGTAAATAATGTAATATCTCTGAGAGTGGAAGTCTTTGGCATTGCTATGGTTGTAATATCCCCATCTTTGTATGCACACCACCATGTGACGAAACTTCTAAGTGTGTGAGTGGTGTGTTACATCATGTGCATATATACGAAAAAGTGCATTATAGTGTTTGGATGTTGCAAGATGATAAGCAACCTGACTGAACTGGAATGTAATGGCGCGGATTCTTTATTGCAAGTAACCGAAACACCTTCCATGTAATAACAATAATTTGAAAATTCGTTCAGGATACACTCCCTCAATTTGGTGTTAAGGCATTTCTCCACAGCATCCTTATTTCCAAGAATGCTAGCTTCTCAAGATACGCAGGAGAACTGTGGAGTTTGTAAGGTAGAAGAAGAGGTACTTGTAGAAGTTAAGTTGTGGGGGCGGATCGTGAAATTTGTCTAGACAACTCATTTGGTAGAGCACTTACCATCGAAAGGCAAGATTTTCTGGCTCATTCCCCAGTCCGACACACAGTTGTACGTTTCATTAATAATGATGATTATTGTTTATATTTGAGGCGCGGGACTTAGGGAAAGCAGGAAAAGGTGTGGACGGGGCCTAATCATTCACCGTTGGTTGCACAGTGAACACACAATTTTATTTAAGGAAATTATATTTTTTAAACAATCATTTTAAAAATAAATTGACTGCAACACAAGCTACACTGACGGCTGAAGGCCTTAGTAACAGAGAATTCAAACTCATTTGTTTACTGAAGGCAACAAGCAATAGGAATAATTTAAACAAAATATTATTTTTAAACGATTGATACAATCAGAACAAATAAAGAAGGGATTGATCCAAAGACAGTGCTCCAAGGACAGATCTGAGAAAAGTTCGTACAGCTGCGTAAGCGGTGAGACAGGCAGCCAAGAGTTCAAATGTTCAAATGTGTGTGAAATCTTACGAGATTTAAGTGCTAAGGTCATCAGTCCCTAAGCTTACACACTACTTAACCTAAATTATCCTAAGGAAAAACACACACACCCATGCCCGAGGGCGGACTCGAACCTCCGCCGGGACCAGCCGCACAGTCCATGACTGCAGCGCCTGAGACCGCACGGCTAATCCCGCCCGGCGCAGCCAAGAGTTATGCTCACTTAATAGGATGGCGACTCAAACTAGAGACAGCTGAAACGCCGAGCAACTCTCTTACCAAATACACCTAACATCTGATAACCAGTACAACGATGAAATAATTCAGGCGAGGGCAAAGTGACAGACAGCAATGCGTCTGCAGAATCCGGCTTATAAAACACCGAAAGGCAGAGGGAAACACTCCCAAATGCAGTACGCCGACAGCGTTAAAAATAACTGCTCATTCAAACACACTAGATGCACACGGAGTCGCGAAATGAATTCCACCAACAACCCAAACAATACTAAACTGTGGAACAACAAGCACGAACCACAAGTTGACAGCAACACAGAACGCCCAAAAGCGGTCGGAAGACCAAATAAACGTCGTCCGATGGGAGGACCGAGCGAACGACCAACCAACGGTCGTCCCCGCTCAAGACTGGTAAGGGAAAGGTGCCAGTATGATTCATCGACTGACAGCTTATCGCCGTGAGGTCACTTCCACGGCCGGACACACAAACACACACACACACAAGTGAAGGTTGCACTACTCTAATATAACGATCCATTCAACTTAAACCCGCTGAATCCGGAACTCGACGTGGTCTTGCTCTCTCGCGACCACATCCTTCCATCGGGCAATCCATGTATCGCCAGCTGTCCCGGCGCCTACTGGCGCCGTGCGGACCTCACTGCTCCTCCGTCCTAAGCGAACTGCCTGGCACACGACGATCCGGAAATACTAGAGTTCCCTCCAAAGATAGTACCACAGTACTTACTATCGATAAACGCTGCTGCTGCCACTGACGGACAGGCAAAGCGAGCAAGCGTAGTGGCGTCAGTGAACGCACTAAGGAAACGAGAGGTCACAATCCGAATACACGGACTCCAACCTGTCAACGGCACAAACGTGAGCCGGAGCACGGCTCAGTATTTTTGTTATTAACAAGGTCGCAAGCTATTAAAGCTCTTAGCTGCAGATTTCGTAACAGTTTGTGTGGTGGTTCTGTCTTGGCTTCTAATTTCCTAGTTCAACGCCCTCAATATTTTCGTATTTTATCTGATGCCAAAGAAAGATAGACTAGGTTCTCCTTTCTTCCGGAGCTCGAATTGTGTTTCCATCCAAGGTCACCTAGATGTCGACTGTCAAAAAAGTTTCTTTTATTTAAAAACCATTTAGAGTTTTCACGTAAAAAATTCGGAGGCATTACTTTTCAGCACGCCTTCGTACTATCGAATGCTTTCTTGAAGTAAAGAGAAAGCATTTGCTTTTCGAAAGTTACAAAAGTTCAAGAAGGCGTCTTCGAAGTTACCTGATGGATCAAGTTGGGTGTTGTGTATAGGGTTAGCTGTCCTATCACGAGAGCCTTTTATAAAAAAAATGTCATTTGTTATAAAAGTCGTATTAGTGGTTGTTTGCCGCTGCTCCTCTGTAGACTTTTGGTCGCGTGCATGAGCGTCCCTGCCGTGGGGGCGCCTTTCTGTAAAGTGCGAAAGCAGTGAGGAAGGGCAAAAGAAATATGTAAAATGGAGAGTGAAGTACGAGGGGAAGCAAAAGAAAAAGAAATTAGTAAGTGTTGGAGAAAGTCGCAATTTGAAGGAAACAGGAATGTATAAAGGAAACCGAGAGAAAAATCGAACTTTGTTGATAATAGTTCGACAAGACCTACCTCTCTTTGGTTTGATGAAGCTAGTGTCTTATTTTCGGCTATTAGATGCAGCCACTTTCTTTATCCCCTGTGAACCAACACAACGAAAGTGGAAGAGTGATATTGCATATTTGGTATGTCGTTTGTTAACGCTTTGCGTTGATTGTCAATGAGAAACTGAAGGAGTCGCGTTTTTGTTACAAGCAATGCTACTTTGTGTTGTGTGCTGTTCCATGTTTTCAACTGTAGCATTCAAACAATTAATTTCGTAATACTTCAATGTAAAACTTGATTTAAACTCAATAAACGAATACACAGACTAACTAGGGACGAGGGCTGCAAAAATAAATAAATAAATAAATAAATGGAAAATCAGTGGGAGGATGGCGGAAGCAAGGGGGCGCAAAGTCGAAGTTTGCTCTGCGCATTAGTTACCCTAGTTACGTGACAGGCAACAGGTATCTCTTAAAAGACCGAGTCGTGATCTTGTTGTCACTCCTAGTGCTGTGTCTAACTCTACAGTACTCGCTTAACTTGATCGTCTATCATTCCTAATGAATAGTATTATGTGAATAATTTTTCGCATGACTGTGGAGCACAGCTATTGCACTTAATCCGTACCCATACATGTTATAAGAATGGATGTTCGTGTGTATGTATGTTACACATCTACCTACACCAGTGGACCGATTTCAGTCAAACGTGTTACATATATCACTTACTGTCTGGAAATCATCGCTGTTGGGTTAAAAACCACCCACCTGTCAAGGGGGTGGGGGTAAAAAAGTAATGTAACCTACGACTTCATTCGTCCAGTAGTTCAGAATGAGAGCAACAAACTTAGCATATAATTTCTAATCTTTACGAAACTTTTGTCGCTGACAACCACAACAAAGTGGTAAAAGGAAATTTGTTCATTGATTACTACATTTTTGTTATTCATGTTGTAAAACTGCTGTCTCAGGCATGACGTTTCTCCTAATGACATCACTGTTACTAAGTCTGCTCGCAACATATTTCGCATACAGAATCCGCACACGCTGCTGAATTATATAATTGTACGACACATAGTTCAGGAGATATGACGTCTTAAACACTGAGATGTACGGAAAACTACCGCATCACGCACAACGTTCAAATTTATGATTTCTATGCTACTAACTCTATTCGCAATACATTTCGTAGGCAGCCTCCACATATACTGCTGAATGTACCTACAAAATGATACTGTTGTAGGACACATCGTTCAGCAAATATGATTTTATAGACACTGATATGCACGGTTAACTGCCGCATCATTTTTGTCCTTCAAATTTATTACTTCTACGCTTTAGCGCACTAAACTCCCAATCTGGAGGGCGACGATACAAAGGCATCCTGATTTAGGCTTCCCGTGATTTTCCTAAACCACTTCAGGCAAATGTCTGGATGGTTCCATTGAAAGGGCACGGCCTATTTCCTTCCCCATTCTTCCCTAATCCAAGCTTGTACTCCTCCTCTAATGACATCATTATCGACGGGACGTTAAACACTGATTTCCTCCTCCTCCTCATTCTGTACTAATGCCTCTATTCGAAACACCCTGACATGCTTTTAAACACGTTTCCCTTACGGAATCTACTTGCGCAGCTGAATGCGCCAATAAAATTACAATATGTCACTATACGATGCCCAGTTTACGAGGTAAAACGTCATAAATATTGAGTTGCCTGAAAACGAAACTGCAGGGTGAGACAGAGCTGAATTATGTATACAAAATGAGTGATAAGTTAATATAGACTGAAGAGCCAAAAAAGCTGGTACACTTGGTAGGACTGCCGCGAGCTGGCGGAAGTGTCCGAACACGACGTGACATGGACTCGGCTAATGTCTGAAGTACTGCTGGATAGAATTGCCACCATGAATCCTGTAGGGCTGTCCATAAACCCGTAAGAGTACGGAGGGGGGGGGGGGGGGGGGGGTGAAGATGCTCAATAGTGTTCATGTCTGGGGAGTTCGGTGGCCTGCGGAACTGTTTAAACTCAGAAGAGTGTTCCTGGATCCTCTCTGTAGCAATACTGGACGTGCGGGATGTCGCACTGCCCAACTGTCATTGCCCAAGTCCGTCGGAATGTAGAATGGACAAGAATGGATGCAGGTGGTCAGAGAGGACGCTTACGTACGTGTGACCCGTCAGAGTCGTATCTAGGAGTATCAGGGGTCCCTTATCATATCAACTGCACACGGTCCACACTATTACAGAGCCTCCACCAGCTTGAATAGTCCTCTGCTGATATGCACGGTCCATGGATTCGTGAGGTTGTCTCCATACCCGTACACGTCCATCCGCTCAATACAATTTGAAACAGCACACGTCCGACGAGGGAGATGTTTCCAGTCATCAACAATGCAATGTCGGTGTTGATGGACCCAGCCGAGGCTTAAAGCTTTGTGTCATGCAGTCATCTAGGGTACATGAGTGGGACTTTGGCTCCAAAAATGCATATCGATGATGTTTCGTTGAACTATTCGCACGCTGACACTTGTTGATGACCCAGCATTGAAATCTGCAGCAATCTGTGGAAGAGTAGCATTTCTCGGAGATGCTGTGTACTATCGCTCGTGCACCGACTATAACAGCACGTTCAAACTCACTTAAATCTGGATAACCTACCATTGTAGCAGCAGAAACCGATTTGACAACTGCGCTGGACACTTTTTGTCTTGTATAGTCGTTGCCGATCGCAGCGCCTTATTCTAGCTGTTTACAAATCTCTGTATTTGAATACGGATGCCTATAGCAGTTTGTTTGGCTCTTCAGTGTATGTGGCATGTGTGTACTCGAGAAAAACCACGGGTGAAGAATTCCTCTTATGCCCCCTGGACCGATTTCAAACAAACTTGCTGCACATATTTGGAAAGAACTACTTTGGGGTAAGAACCAGCAAACCCCTATCGGGCTGCAGGTCATATCGGCGAGAAAGTTGGGGCTAAGAGGTTACGAACAGACAGAGTAAGAAATAGATGAGCAGATAATGGTGGGAGGAGGAAATAGAGGGGAAGGAGAGACCGAGTTAGAGGGAGGAGACGGTTACCGGTTTTGGTCTACATCATCATCGTCAGACCGCGGCTCCAGATGACTTGAGGAGCTGGTGGACGCGTATGCTGTGCCGTACCAACTAGTACGTGTTACTAACTGACCGTTACCACTCGACACTATACAGCAGATCACTGGACCAGAGCCTCACGTCCTATGGAACTTAAACTAGGGAAAAAGTAAGATTATTTCGACCTGGACAACTTTTTATGGGTCAAGAAGTAAACGTGCCTTAGCTGTCAACTCGGCTGTCCACAGTGCGGTCGATAATGGCGGAGTTCTGAAAATTCTGGCGCCTGTCGCAGCGCAGCTTTGGTCGCGAGGATGGTGGTGCGCCAGTCGGCGCTGTGGCGCCCGCGCTTCCTGTCTCCGTGTGTGGCGTGGGCGGACAGGCGGGTGCGTCCGACGACAGACGCGGGCGAGTGTGTCCGCGCCAAATATCTGCTGGCGGCCGTCCCACATACCCGCGTGACGCTCGGCGCCAGCCGTGTTTGACGTCGCAGTTGCCCTGTTCCACTGAGTCACCAGCTGGGAACTCTCGCGGAAACTCACTGGTAGTCTCGCGTTAACGCTTACGAGATTTTAAGCTTCCGACCCTGTGTACCTAAAGATCTCCTTTTGTTGTTCAATACGTCATCTACTAGTAGCTGAGTGATATGTCGCTAGGTGCTATTGAACTGTGCAGTTCCGACATTACGGGAACCGAAGAGCCCATAATATAACCACAACGTACTATACGGTCAAAAGTACCCAGTGGACGTAACAAGCGATGTGTCCAGCATTTGTCTTTATGACGGCTGCAACTCTACTGGCCACACTTTTATTGAAGTGTCTGAGTATCTGTGACTGAATGGTAGCCCATGCTTCCTCAAGAGCCGAAACCAGAAAGACATTGATTTTGCTTCAAAATGAACATGAACAGTCACAACATTAAGACACTTCCTCTTTTTAATGAGAACGGTTTCCGTCTATTTTAGACCATCTTCAGATCTCACAGCATGATGCTAGATGGAGAACAGCAGTTAGCGTTCGTGGAGTCGTAGCGCTTAGTGAACCGCGGCGGTCTACCGTCATGGTGTGTGGTCTGAAGACTGTCTAAAAAGAGACCGAAACCGGTAACCTCATAAGAAAAGAAGTTTCTTGCGGCTGTGACTGTTCATGTTCATTTTTGAATAATAAAAAGAACCCTTTTCTTCACGGCTAAAGTTCTAAAAATTTACAGTGATTTTAGATGCTGGGTTCATTATTGACAACAACACTTTAGCTCATGTCAAAATTGTTCCATTTTGTTCAAGTTGGGAATGTGGGCAGGCCAGCCCATTTCAGATATGTTATTGCTTTCCTCAAATCACTACCTCACATATGCTGTTTCATTACAGGGTCTACTGTCATGCTGATACAGTCATCGTCTACCAACTCTTCCTGTAATGTGTTCACATCCTTCACCCCCAAGCGTTTACTTTAGAAATAAGGGGACTAGCATCTAACCACCCAAAAAATACACCAGTACCATAAACACCACGTCTTTTATACTTCGCTTTTGGCACTACTCATTCACCGAGACCAAACCTTTTCATTTGCTTACCACACCGTATATTGTGAGTCATCACTCCAAGTCAGTCGTTTCCAGTCATTCACAGTTTAGTGGCGCCACTCTTTACATCACATCAAGCGCTAGCACTGACTACAGAAATGCGGGCTTGTGAGGAGCTGTTCGACCATTCTACCACATTCCTTTTAACTCCTACTGTGCTAGCTGGACTGGTGGTAGCACAACGGAACTCACGAGGGATTCCTTCCGCTTATTTTACGCGAATTTTTTGCACCCGCCCCCCTCAATGCCCGACTGTCCCTGTCCAACGGTACATGGGGTTTGCCTGGCCATTGTTTAACTGTGGTTGTTCCTTCGCGTTACAGTCACATCACATAAAACCGACTTGGGTAGCTCTAGAAGGGTTGAAATTCGCCAGACGGATTTGTTTCTCATCCAACTAGCAGCCCATGACATCCAGAGACTATCCACCCATACTGCCATTACTCCTTAATTATTGACAACACAATTTTCCCCGCCTTGTTTTGAACTGCCAGTTCCTCATTTAGTGGCATCAAGTGTTAAATTCCGCATTACATAAATGTGTCAGGATACTTTTAATATGAACTAAATTCATCTGATGCGTGGTTGGGATATTCACAACGAATTACACAGTGCTGTTTTCTGTAATGAACACCAGTTCCCTTTGAATGTAGCTACAGGTACGTATTACTAATAACAGTCGAAAAAAACCCAGCTTGTAGTAGCTATTTAAAGTAAGTCCTCGCAGCCGTCACTAGATGAATTATTTACGAGTGTTACTACCAAGTGACATAAAATGGGTCGAGCATGTGAAAACAATAGTACAGAAACTGGAGTAGCCCAAAACATTAGCAGACGACTGTTTAAGAGTGCTTCTTGTTCCTTATTTCAGTCGTGTGCGCGGAACAGTTCTTTCAACTACTACAAATTATAGAGATTACATGTATAACATAATGTCAGGAAGACGATTTCGAACGTTTTCTTCTTCTTGTATTTTCTCAAGTAATAGGACACAGTAGGACACAGTAAGAGGGACGTCACGGGGTAGTGTCACCGTTGTGAACTATGGCGGCATGAATGCGGTGAACCTAATGTTTTGGGCTACTTAAGATGGCGGACATCGGTTTAAAGTTTGTGACGTAATGCCGCCTCCCTTCTTTTTCGAACTTCATGTAAAAACCACAAAAATACTATCTCTGAAAACTTACACGTAATCACTGACTTCCCGTGGAATAGAAAGTCCATTGTAAGCAATAGCATTGGTGGACCCGTGCTGTCAAAAAAGATGTCAAAAATAACTTCATAAGAGCACGTGAATAAAAGTAAGCAGATAAATAACGTGATCATATCATAATAAAAAGACGACCAACATTTACCATCCAAGATGCCGTATGGACCCCGTTATACCAGATACGATGTAAGCGTAAGGTGCCATATGAAGACATAGACTAATATAGACATAAGAAACAATATGACATCTGTAATACCATTTCCACAGGTATATTTGATAATGGTAAAACCACGAAATTTGTATCACTGTGAGTAAATAAATAAAAAGTACAGCAGAAAACTTGTACTTAAAATAAAGCGTATCGATTTTCGACCTGATGCAAGCTGCGGGCGCACCGGAAAGAAAATTACGTATTTTTATTTGCGCTAAAACACCTTTCCGGCTTTCATCCAGTTTCAATTAGCGTAATACATATTTGAATGTGCAATCTGTACACCATTATATCATCGACGGCAAATTGGATGCTGCAGCTCTCGTGTACAAATTAAAAATTTTGTTTAGCTACTACACTTTTAAAGCTGTATATTTACAATATACTGCTGTTTAGGTGAACTTAGGATCTACTCTGCTTGTCGATATTCAAATTTTTGCATCACAAATATGTCACAAACACTTGTCTACTTCTGTTCTGCACAAAAGCAGCCCATCATCCTCCATGTAGCAGACTAACATCTTTGTTTTGATTAAAATTGTATCTACCATCAATGTTACATTTTCTGACAGGTTCTGCTATGTTCAGAGTTATGGTTTGCTTACTGGTTCTGTATGACGAAAAAGAATTGGAATTGTATAGCGTGGATGTGCTGCGTGCCCTGTGCTGTTATTAAGTGCCTTAGTGACTGTTTAATTAGGTTATATGGAATATTATGAATAATAAAAATAATATAGTAAATTTTATATAAAAGGACTAATATTTATTTTACACACGGTTGGAATGACATATGAACGATAACAACAGAACAACAGATTTACACAACGTAGAGCTATTATATGGACTGGATGGGTTCAAGTTAGATTATGTTTTTTGACGGTTGTACACAATGTGTGATTTATGAGCAAATAATGGATATTCATTAGAAAAATTCGACAAATATTTTTCTACTTCTGTCTTGCACAAAAACAAACCAGTATTCGCCATGTTGACAACTGACATGTTTGTTTACATATGAAAATTATATTCATGCTGAAAGTTATATTTTGCTGCAGGTTCTGCTATGGTCAGAGTTATATTTTGCTCACAGGTTCTGCGGGACTAAAAAAATCTGAAATTATTTCTGCAGCGTAATGATATGGATACCAGCTTCATTGAAAGGTGTTTATTCTCAGATGAGGCAACCTTTCTATCAGGAAGAGTTCAGATCTGGGGTTCACAAAATCCGCACGTTGTCATTGAACATGTTCGTGATAGCCCTGAAGTAAACGTCTGGTGCGGGCTAATGCACGATAGGATTGTTGGACTGTTCTTCTTTGCGGAACAAACAGTGAATGGGTCAGTGTATCTGGACGTGTTGGAGCAGTTTGTGTACCCTCAGATACAAGACTTGCAAC
Organism: Schistocerca gregaria; assembly: GCF_023897955.1. NCBI lineage: Eukaryota > Metazoa > Arthropoda > Insecta > Orthoptera > Acrididae > Schistocerca > Schistocerca gregaria. Next base: position 276,819,586 of record NC_064927.1, read on the forward strand.
CCAACATCATTTTTCAACAAGATGCAGCTCTGCCGCATTGGTCAACGACTGTTCGCAGGTTCCTTTATAGGAAATCTCCCAATTGTTGGATCGGACGCGGAGGACCCATTGCCTGGCCACCACGTTCACCCGACATTACGCCGCTTGATTTCTTCATGAGGGGATTGGTGAAGGACCGCGTGTATGCGAACAATGTGGACGATATTCCTACGTTGCGACATCGGATCACTAATGCGATTACAACAATAACAGAAGAAATGTTACAAAGAACTTGGCAAGAAATTGAATATAGACTCGATATTCTTCGTGCTACAAATGGTTCACATGTAGAGATGTACTGATGATAAATAAATAAAGTCTTTGAGATGCTCTACAATTTGATGCATTTCTCATTGTCGTATCTACTGTATTTTTTTTTCCTGGGTCGTTGAAATCCGGGAGGTTTGAGTGGGACACCCTGTATTTTACACAGAGGTGGAACGACATTTATACACGATACAGACAGAACAACCCGCTGTCTGAAGTGGCTCCTTGCCTGTTACACAATGTAGCAGTCACCTGCTGCTGTAGGTGACTGTGGACGGCCTCTCCCTCAGACAGCACTGCCTGTGAGTCAGAACGCTCTCCATGCACGTGGAATAATGCAGTGAGTAATACCAAATTTCTGAGCTACACTCCAAAGTTCGTCCTCCTTCCAGTTTCCCGATGATTCTTCACCATGTGAAGTCATCAAATGTTGACAGTAGGCCATGTTGTAATGAACAACAGAACCACCGTCCACGGTGACTGCTGGCTAATTGGCACACACTGCCTTTCCCCATTCTTTTTAACATCCCCATATTGCACTATGGTCACTCTGACCTCACGCCATGTGATGTGCAACTTCACGTGAACGAATATGACACCTGTGGCAACATGTTCCTGCTCTTTCATTCGTTTCCACGGAGTTTCTCAAATGTTATGTTACCTTATCTATCTCGTCCTTACGTTTTGTAAATCAATGTATACGACATAAAGTGAATGGCATATACGCAAACGTATAAAATATACACTTGTCATCCTTTTGTAAATGCTGATAAAAACTTGTATAATTCTACGACAGTGCCATCTCCAGTAGGTTTACGCCATCTAACTTTTCTGTTTTTTTTTTTTATATTTATTTTTTTATCGTTATATGGCTACATATGAGTCGTTTCGCACTTATGAGAACCATTTCGCACTTATGCCATTGATGTGATACATTGTAGGTGAAGTGTTCTGGTAGGTGCAGGCTTTGTGATTAACTTACGTTTCCCATCCTGACTTCTCCTTTTACATTCATTTCCTTTGAGAATGGCGAAGTGCCACAACGCGTTAGAATGGTTAACCAACCACTGATTTGAGGGAGGGGGACCAAATAGAGAAGTCATTGGTCCCATCGGATTAGGGAAGGGTGGGGAAGGAAGCGGGGGGTACCCTTTCCAAGTAACCATCCCGGCGTTTACCTGAAGCGATTTAGGAAAACCACAGAAAACCTAAACCACGATGGCCAGACCCAGATTTGAACCATCGAACGATTAAGAAAGAAATAAAACAAATGTTTTATAGTCTACCCGAGAGCTCCGTTATAAGCCCATATTTAATACACTCCTGGAAATGGAAAAAAGAACACATTGACACCGGTGTGTCAGACCCACCATACTTGCTCCGGACACTGCGAGAGGGCTGTACAAGCAATGATCACACGCACGGCACAGCGGACACACCAGGAACCGCGGCGGTGGCCGTCGAATGGCGCTAGCTGCGCAGCATATGTGCAGTCAGTGTCAGCCAGTTTGCCGTGGCATACGAAGCTCCATCACAGTCTTTAACACTGGTAGCATGCCGCGACAGCGTGGACGTGAACCGTATGTGCAGTTGACGGACTTTGAGCGAGGGCGTATAGTGGGCATGCGGGAGGCCGGGTGGACGTACCGCCGAATTGCTCAACACGTGGGGCGTGAGGTCTCCACAGTACATCGATGTTGTCGCCAGTGGTCGGCGGAAGGTGCACGTGCCCGTCGACCTGGGACCGGACCGCAGCGACGCACGGATGCACGCCAAGACCGTAGGATCCTACGCAGTGCCGTAGGGGACCGCACCGCCACTTCCCAGCATATTAGGGACACTGTTGCTCCTGGGGTATCGGCGAGGGCCATTCGCAACCGTCTCCATGAAGCTGGGCTACGGTCCCGCACACCGTTAGGCCGTCTTCCGCTCACGCCCCAACATCGTGCAGCCCGCCTCCAGTGGTGTTGCGACAGGCGTGAATAGAGGGACGAATGGAGACGTGTCGTCTTCAGCGATGAGAGTCGCTTCTGCCTTGGTGCCAATGATGGTCGTATGCGTGTTTGGCGCCGTGCAGGTGAGCGCCACAATCAGGACTGCATACGACCGAGGCACACAGGGCCAACACCCGGCATCATGATGTGGGGAGCGATCTCCTACACTGGCCGTAGACCTCTGGTGATCGTCGAGGGGACACTGAATAGTGCACGGTACATCCAAACCGTCATCGAACCCATCGTTCTACCATTCCTAGACCGGCAAGAGAACTTGCTGTTCCAACAGGACAATGCACGTCCGCATGTATCCCGTGCCACCCAACGTGCTCTAGAAGGTGTAAGTCAACTACCCTGGCCAGCAAGATCTCCGGATCTGTCCCCCATTGAGTATGTTTGGGACTGGATGAAGCGTCGTCTCACGCGGTCTGCACGTCCAGCACGAACGCTGGTCCAACTGAGGCGCCAGGTGGAAATGGCATGGCAAGCCGTTCCACAGGACTACATCCAGCATCTCTACGATCGTCTCCATGGGAGAATAGCAGCCTGCATTGCTGCGAAAGGTGGATATACACTGTACTAGTGGCGACATTGTGCATGCTCTGTTGCCTGTGTCTATGTGCCTGTGGTTCCGTCAGTGTGATCATTGTGATGTATCTGACCCCAGGAATGTGTCAATAAAGTTTCCCCTTCCTGGGACAATGAATTCACGGTGTTCTTATTTCAATTTCCAGGAATGTATTTACTATTTGTGGCCAAATTATTTCCTTCAGTCTGTGTTTTCTTAGTGGTGGCATTACTACACTCAAGACATCTACTCTGAAGCGCCAAAGAAACTAGTATGGGCATGAGTATACAAACACAGATATACGCAAACAGGCGGAATACGGCACTACGGCCGACAACGCCTATATTACAAGTGTCTGGCGCAGTTATTAGATCGGTTACTGCTGCTAAATGGCAGGTTATCAAGATATAAGTGAGTTTGAACGTGGTGCTATAGTCGGCGCACGAGCGATGAGACACATCATCTCCGAGGTAGCGATGAAGTGGGGATTTTCTTGTACGACCATTTCACGAGTGTACCGTGAATATTAGGATTCCGGCAAAACATCAAATCTCCGACATCGCTGCGGCCGGAAAAAGGTCCTGCAAGAACGGGACCAACGACGACTGAAGAGAATCAATCGTTCAACATGACAGAAGTGCAACCCTTACGCAAATTTCTGCAAATTCAGTGTTAGATTCAACGAGACGTCATCGATATGGGCTTTCGGAGCCGAAGGCCCACTCGTGTACGCTTGATGGCTGCAAGACACAAAACTGTATGGCTTGTCTGGGCCCGTCGACACCGACATTGGAATGTTAATGTCTGAAAATATGTTGCTTGGTCGAATGAGTCTCGTATCAAATTGTATCGAGCGGGGAACATGTACGGGTATGGAGACAACCTTGTGAATCCATGGACCCTGCGCGTCAGCAGGAGACTGTTGAAGCTGGTGGAGGCTCTGTTATGGTATGGAACGTGTGCAGTTGGAGTGATATGGAACCCCTGATACGTCTTCATACGACTCTGACAGGTGACACGTTCGTAACCATTCCTGTCTCTTCACCTACACCCATTCATGTCCATTGTGCATTCCGACGGTCTTGGGCAATTCCAGCAGGACACCCCACACGTCCAGAGTTGTTACAGAGAGGCTTCAGCAACTCTTTTCCGCTTGCCACCAGACTCCCCAGATATGAACATTACTGAGCATATTTGGGATGCCTTTCAACGTGCTGTTCAGAAGGTATTCCTCCTCCCTTGTAATCTTACGGATTTATGGACAGCCTTGCAGGGTGCATGGTGTCAATTGCCTCAGACACTACTTCAGGCATTAGTCGAGTCTATGCCACGTCTTGTTGCGACACTTCTACGTGTTCACGGAGGTCCTAAAAGGTAGGTCTAGCAGTTTCTTTGGCTCTTCAGTGCAAATTTTAGTTTGAGTATGAGGCTGCGAGAAAAAAATCAAGATTAAATAATTGAGTTAGGTCATTCTCAACGAAACTAGCTCACACCTTGTATCAGTGTGAAATAGCCTTTATAAGTTTTTGGCTTAAATAATCAGAAATTCTGAAAATAGGTAGTTATTCTAAGAAATAAAATATTACAGCCGAGTTTATCTTATATTCTGATAGTATATTTCGTTCAAAATTTCAAAGTTTTTGCTTACAGAATGTCGTCATTCTCTACTTTCGGAAGCAAGCTGAGTCTCCGCGTGGGCGTCACAGAAGCTACAGCTAAGCCAGTAGTTTAACGGCATCATCGGACGAGGGTTTTACTAAATTACCCTCCAAGTATATCTACGAATCACCTAAAAATTTGCTCGTGTGCTCTTCCTACCCCATAGTACAGGGGTTTGATAAAAATATGGAATCACTGAAGACACAACTCATCGCCTGCGTAATACGGTGTAGAAAAACCGTGGCCGGCCGTTGAGACCGAGCGGTTCTGGCGCTTCAGTCCGGAACCGCGCTGCAGCTTCGGTCGCAGGTTCGAATCCTGCCTCGGACATTGATGTGTATGATGCCCTTAGGTTAGTTAGGTTTAAGTAGTTCTAAGTTCTAGGGGACTGATGACCTCAGATGTCCCATTGTGCTCAGAGCCATTTGAGCTATTTGATTGAGCTGGCATTCAGTACAGCTTCCAGTCACCTCGGAATGGATAAATACAGGCGCTGTATGGTTTTAAAGGAATCCTTATACTATTTTTCCTGCAAAGAAATGCCATTTAAGTAAAGATGTTGGAGGTAGATAGCGCTGGCGCACCTTCTCTTCAAAGGATACCACTAAGGGTCAATTAATGGTGTGATCTGTTAACTGTGGTGGCCGTATGAGTTGCAGCAGTTAATTCTTCTACTGACAAGACCAGCCCTGGACAACGCGAGCTCTGTGAGCAGGGGCCTGTAGTTTTGGATCATTGCGTCTCCACTGGATGGACCTCTCATCAGTCAAAATGGCCACATATTCCCTTGTAGTAACCAAGTGACCCACGCAGTACCACGATATGACTGCCCAAATCATTATAGAACCCCTGCTATTTTTCGCTCTTGACAAGGAAACTCGGCCAGGGGTTGAAAACATTGTGAAACAAGACTCATCCGATCAAATAAATTTCTACTATTCCTGCAATGTTTCCTGACTTTGAACCACATGTTTTTCTTACGGGAATTTCCATAACTGATGGTGGTATAGGAAATTCAGCTCGCCCTCCAGTTCCGGTGCTGCCTTTGTTTTATTTTGCCGCTGACAGGTTTCCATACCTACAGTGACTTCTGCAGCTGCCGTACTCTAACTTTAGTTTTTCGTCCAAATTCTGTGGATAGACCGTCGGTCACGATCACTCTGCTCACTCTTTCGTCCGCTTTGTTTTTCCGCCTTTCCTGTATGCGGTATAAATCTCCGATACGGCGCATCTTGTACCACACGCTTTGGCTACCGTGATTAAGGAAGCAGCCATTATACAAACGCCAACAATTTGCCCACTCTCGAATTCAATTAGCTCTGACATAATGCACTCACAACTACTCGAGACACTTGTCGCCACAACTGACACGCTCAACGCATTGAGAGATTACACTGGTGCCGTTCGCAGTGAAACACAGCATCACAACCTGCAGGTTTGGTTAGCATCTACATTTACGTTCAAGTGGGGATTCCTCGCTGTGTCCAGACCCTGTAGAACCATGCACAGTAATATTTCCTGAAGCAGTATTCTACTTGGCGACGCTACGCCTAGCTGGCAGGCTACCCGCGTGGCGCGCCCGCTCCACTGGCAGGCGAGACTGCAGCCACGTACCTTGGGCAGACAGCGAGCCCACCTCAGACAGTGACTCAGCGGTCACCCACAGCCCGTCGTAAGTCTGGTGTGTTTGTCTGGCGGCCAGTGCTGCTAACATCCCATCCCGGATGTTGACAGTGCGAGGGCGGCGCGACGGCGCGACAGTTCTTGCTGCCAACTATCAGAATTAGCGGGCTACCACACCTGTCGGGCCCTAGCAACACCGTGCCAGACGGGTCGTCGCCGCTCACTCGAGACATCCAGGTCGTTGGCGTCAGTGTGTGTGTGTGTGTGTGTGTGTGTGTGTGTGTGTGTGTGTGTCTTCAGCAAAGAGCACGCAGATGGTTGTCTGTCTTCAGCCAACAGCTACACAACTGTGCCATGTCTGGGCTGTGGTAATATTCTATGCACGTCTACAGACTGGTCAGACAAAACTGATCTCAAAAGTGTTTATAATTTGGACACGAAACAAATTATCATAAAATAATGGCTCTGAGCACTATGGGACAACGTCTGAGGTCATCAGTCCCCTAGAACGTAGAACTACTTAAACCTATCTAACGTAAGGACATCACACACATCCATGCCCGAGGCGGGATTCGAACATGCAACTTTAGCGGTCGCGTGGCCCCAGACTGTAGCGCCTAGAGCCGCTCGGTCACTCCGGCCGGCAAAATTATCCTAGGCAACGAAGAGTAGAATTACCCTTTCGTGACGATACTGCTCATAAAACGTTGGAAATGGCACATAAGGACTGACTTTACTTTTGTCAGTGTGAATGAAGTTTACCAATAGCCTTATAACTTAGGATGTTATTTTATTTTATTTTGAAGACTAACAGTTTCAGCATTTCATTATGCCATCTTCAGGCCCCATACGCATCTCTCCAAATAAACGAAAATGTCATATAGGCCCGTAAATACCTCAATGACGTGAATTCAATCGTTACACATTTGCTTCATTCAAAAACTTGATGTGAACTTCGCGTTGTTATCAAGTCTTTGAATGAAGCACTAGTGCAACGACTGCTGCTTTTCAAATCACTCACGTACAGCACTAGTGGTGTGATATGTTGCATTATCCTCCTGGGAGCTGCCACCGTGCCTGCCTCTAGGGACGGACATGTTCGCTGAGGACAGATCCATATTTACGTTGATTCGTTGTTCCTTCCAGAATGACGACATTAGCCAAAACAGTGCCACGAAAACATTCCCGAGACCATAAGCTGTCTCCTCATGCCTGGATCCGCCGGAGATTGTTGTAGGGTGGTGTTGTAGCTGTTGTCTTTGGGATGTATGGGCTCTCAACGGCGAGGTTATCAGCACTCTTACAAATTTTAAGTGAGTGAGATATGCCTCCTTGTCCGATTTAGGTGTTAGTGAGTGTGATCACTCACAAGGAAACGATAAAAATGTAATAGTTTGTCGCATAAGCTACAAAAAATGAACGCAACAGTTTCACAGTCACACAGTTTCTCTTTGCAGTGTCAAAACATATGTTTGTGATGTTTTTGAAGTTTTCACTCTTGAATTTTTTTGTTGTAACATAGTTCACACACGCTTATCTGTTTTCATTTTTGTGGGAGGTCTATGCGGAATCTGGCCTGCTCTCACTATTCATCGCGTTTACTTGCGAGAGTACCGTGTTCTTACCACATGACTCATACTCTATAAGCAATGTTCTGTATATTGTGACAACCGTCAAGACTTTAGAAAGAGTACAAACATTTCAGTGACCGGACGGACAGTTCGTAATGTTGTGAAACAAAAATGAAATAAAAATAAATGGCACTTGTGAGTTTTGAACACGTCTCGTCCGCTTTACAGTCCAAGATCGTGACGACGTATCCACTTGTTAATTAATGCTAAATATTGCACTTGTTAAACGTGGACTGTTCACTATTTCTACTTTGCTTCTTTCTACACAGCTCAGTGCATCTTCTTCCCGTTTTCATGCTTAATCTTTGTTCACTTTGTAACGGGCTATCCATTGGACCATCTTACTGCTAAATGTGAGGGGTAGGGGTAGGGGAGGTGCGATGGAGAATTTCCCTTGGTAGAAAAATTTTTGTTTAATAAATCATGTTAAGATCGCCATCTCCTTCTTAACAGTGACAGACTTCACGAGGTTGCAAATTTTTTCCCCCGTACACATATACAGGCACGGCTCCATTTTTGGATGGCGCTATTTTGCTATGCACAGCATACTTTGACCACGGCGGAGGGCGAACAGTTTATAAACTTAGCGGTTTTGGGAAAGCTTCCATCATTGGCGCGAAAGCCAATCACCATGACCTTTTGGATGTCACATAAATCGCTCCGTTTCCACATTACGACAACGACTGCACTGTTTACACGGCACCCCCGCCCCCCCCCCCCCTTCGCCCCCGCCGACACGCTTTAAATTCGCTCCACTGTTACTGTTCCCACCTACGTTTGTCAGTGGTTATTGCACTCTGACGCCAAAAATAGTCGGTGGGCACGTGAACGTGACTGGACCATGTATAACGAATAGGTGTCGTAATGCGCGGGCCGTCTTTGAGCCTCAGCCACTAACCCTTCCTGACAAAATACCCAGTTTGACTACTCACTGTCACATCAGATTCTTTCGTTCTGTTGACCACTCACAGATTAGTAAAGCACAGTGCATTCTGTCAGTTGAAGCTTCTTTGAGTTTGGTCTCATTTTGTTTGTCAGACCTTTCGTAAATCTAGAAAAACTTAATCGACCATCACATCTGCATGCAACGTTTGCTGTACTTCGTGTACGAATAAAGCAAACTCTCTTTTACACCAGTGCACTTTTTTAATGTCCCTTGCTGATTCAGCAACGGAACGTAATAACGTTGCACCTTGAAATGTGCTACAGACGGCCGAAAAGTAGTCTGCGATTCTGTACATTCCTTCTTTTATTCGGCTCTGAGCACTATGGGACTTAACATCTTAGGTCATCAGTCCCCTAGAACTTAGAACTAGTTAAACCTAACTAACCTAAGGACATCACACACATCCATGCCCGAGGCAAGGTTCGAACCTGCGACCGTAGAAATCCCGCGGTTCCGGATTGCAGCGCCTAGAACCGCACGGCCATCGCGGCCGGCTTTCTTTTATTCTTTTTATAAACGGAAGCGACATTTGCTCTTTAAAATGCTCACTATACTATTCGCTTCGCGCGAGATTCTGGGAAAAATGATTTCGCAGCGTATCCAACGTAAAGTCTTATAGGAATGTAGACACGACTTGGGGCACAATTCGCTTAGAATGGAAATACTTGTTTCAATGCCTTTCCTTTGTCTGCGTGTGCGGTTATACGCTAAAACCATTCAGTTGTTTTCTTCGCCTCACCTGCCTGTCGGGTTTTTCTGCTCTGGACCTATGCTGTAACAGACATGAGCACGAGCCAAAGCATTGTGTCGTATCTCCGAGTTCAGCAAACACTGAAACTTACGCCCCATTCTTTCCTGGTCACGTGGATTACTATTTTCGATGTTAAGCAGTTGACTGTTGGTCTGATAATGTTCGTGGTTGTTAATGCAAATAGTCTCTCAATTCTTCTGACGAGACTCTACCAGCCCAAGAAAGTCTGAGGTGGTCTTATGGAACGAAACCCAAGCAGTGCGTCGACAACCATCGATGCTAATAACCAAAAATTAGGGGCGGTCATTCAGAGCAGATGGGTGGAATAGCGTTTGTTCCCCCAGCTAGTAGTGTTGTCTGAATCGTTTCCCGTTCAAATGTTTTAAAAATGGCATCCGTTTACAGTAATACACAAGCAGTACATGCTTGCTTGTAATTGTATTTCACGAATAACGGGTGCAGCTTCGGTCACCCTAGCAAACAGCTCTCCTGGATTGTCTACCGGTGTCTCGTACACCAAACGCTACGTCTCTACCCGTTTCTAAAACAATATTTAGTACACGGTCTGTGATTATCGAGAGCATCGAAACCTTCATGGAACCTTCACTATCGCGGAAGGGTGGCACCTGTGACATTTTCTCCACATAAAAAAGTGTTTCTTTTTGCCTTCTCCAAACGCTCTAAAATTTTGTATACGATGATTTTCTGTGGTCTATATTTGTATTCGAAACATCTTATAATGAGATTAGAAGCTTCGAAATCGATCATAATTCAGCACAATGAAAAACATTTAATTGCTTTCAGAGGCAGTGAGCCGTGGCGAGCTGGCGCCAGTGTTGTTTTGTTCATGTATCGTTGAGATCGATTGTGGTTGAGCTAAGCTATCTTTGCTTTTCGCGTGTCTTATCTTCCGGGTTGGCGGGCGAAGCAGGTTGGTTGAGCCTTCGACGGGTAACCCTCGAGATCTGGTGACATTCGCGGGGAGACGAGCGCCGAATGAGCGTGATGACCGTTACTTTATGTGGCGTGAAATTGATTGGGCATTTTGGCGACATGGGCAGCTTGGACATACAAGTTCTGTGACTTGGCTGAGAACAAAATTTGAAGTGAACTGGCGAAGCTGTGTAACCCCCTCCCTCGTATTGTGTACGTGACATGAAAGAAGTGGTCGTAATTGTGTCTTGTTGACCGACGCACTCAGAGCCCTTTAAACTTAAACTTTATTATTGTGGTGAGATTTTCATAGTCGAGCCTTAAGATGGCGTGGAAGAGTGCAGTTGGCCTAGTTATATGGTGGCCGTTATTCGAAAATTTTCTCAGGAGTTTTATTAGTGCTTTTGTCACATACGCTTACTCATGTATCGAATCAAAGGTTCTGACGAATGCTTCTATGTTTCAGCGTTATTGGAATATCTTAGTGATTCGGGCAGAAACTTTTGATTGTGCCAGTGCCTTGCGGGAAGTGAAATGTCGTCCGAGGTGTAGACCTGGCAGTGTTTAAGAACCTGGCCACTAACGGGAGTTGTTCACATATCGTCTGCCAAAGTTTAGTATTTATCTTCCTTCCGCCAAGGTGGGTTACGCTGGTAGATATATAAACATATATTGTATGTAACATGTCCACATATAAACCTGTTTTCTTAAATATGACGGATTGACAACTGGCTAAACCTTAAGCGGCATAGCATCCGCTGAGTTCCTTGTGCAGCTCTTTCTAGTAATTTTTTATTTGACACGTCTGAGGACGGGAACATTTATTTTTATAGATTAGTGTTCCTGCTGAAGTTTTTAACTTAAGTGGTTCTATCATGTTATGTAACTGGATCCTAGATTGGCACTAGTGTTCAAGTGTCATTAAGTCACCATTTGCTGGTAATCTTTTTATTATATGTGTTTTGAGCGAAATCCTGTATGGGAGTTAGAATTTCTTATGTTTGTCAGTTTTCTTAATAAGAGACTGTTTATTTGAGTACCGAGTACAATGGGTTTCTAACTGTATTTGTAAAGCTTTATCTAGTGGCTCGTCCACAATTTGTAATTGTCCAATTCCTTAAAAGGCGTAATGCCAATAAATTGTCTTAATTATAAATTGTGACTACCAACCATGATTCCATCCCGCTTTCTCTTTTATGGTATTTAAGATATGGTGTGTAAGTGTGGTACGATTAAGGAAATCACATACCAGGCAGCATATTTTTCTTAATAAATGGAATACACGAGAACAACGATATGATGAGTTGAAAAAGAAGTATTCGGTGACGCCACCAAATGATACAGAAAAATTTATTCATTGCAAGTGGCCAACGTAAGATAATGTGTGCCATAGGATGTCAGCACAAAAACTGTGAGGAAATCAGAAATTTAATAAGGATTCAGAAGCACTACGTAAGCAAATGGTGCTTGGAACCTTATTCAGATATCTTTCACGCATAAGCTATAGAGAATTTGAATATATTACATTTACCTCTAGTGATCTGCAGTCAGGAAACTACAAAGGAAGCAAACAAATCGTCTGGAGAGCCAGAGAGAATCTGTCAGGAATACATGACAACTGTCGCTCTAATTGAGTGATGTATGCTCTCAGACACGCTCCCTTAATCATTAAAAATGTTATGCATCAGATAGCCGGTCAGAGACGGACAGCGAAAAGTCCTTGCGCAAGGGGAAATAACGCGACCTCGCATTCACAGGTGGACAAGAATATACGACCGACATTTTTTTTGCCCCTCTGTGGATAATATATACTCCTGTGACAGACATTATTTTCTAGCGGACATTAGTTTTGACAGATACTTCTTCATGTAGCGGGATGCACGAGTGTTTGTGTACGTGTGTCTGTGCGTGCGTGTGGGTGTATATGTGTTATGTGAGTAGCACCCCGAGAGGGAAGCATCCGCTGCCAGGTCGCGGTGGTTTGGGGTAAATAAACAACACAGAATCTCTGCCGTCCGAATAAATGGAAAACAGCGTCGTCAAGGGAGACGCGTTCCGGCCGCTTTTACACGGCGGATAAAAGAGTTGTCGCCAAATAAACGCAACTTTTATTGTCATACACAGCTTCTTTTTTATTATGTTGCGCGCGCAGACGAGGCTGCGGTGGCTACATGTCTGTTATTGCTAATAGCAGTCCTGGGAGCGGAGCGTACATTAAAATAGGGCGGCGCCCGCTCGGCGGGGTAGGCCCGTTGGCGGAGCGGCGTCGAACACGGGCCGCCGCTACCTGTTAGCCCCAACAATCGCTGTAGCTCGCTGTCCTCGGGGGAGTGCGAGCTTCGTTCCTGCAGCGGCCGCTGTGCACTGAGGGGGATCCCCGAGGCGTAGCGCGAACGGCCGGTAAATCCCCGACATGGCGGCCGAGCGCCAATCACGCTCGCGGCCGTGTCGCGTGCTCGCCCAGGGCGCAAGATCCCGCTAGTCCGTGTGGTTCCATTTTTTTTAAATACTCGTCGTCGTTTTGCGCTTCCTCGTTTCTGGAACAACGTTTCCGTGTTATTTTGCGAACAACTGACGTTTCCGCTCATTTTCGATTACAGCAGGATATGTTAAAAGTTAAACAACAGGTGAGAAAATAATAATAAACGTTTCAAGTAGTGCTCTGGGAGTTTCCTAGACAGACATGTCATTCTCTACAACCATGAAACATTTACTGTTAGAATAGCAGAAAGGATTGCGTTTCCATGCTTTTCGTCATCTCTCGAGTCACTTACACAAATAAATTTTAATTTGATGGTTTCCGCTTTCGCTGAGATCAGGCACGTTGAATACCTCCGTACAGAGACAAGACCGCGGCCTCAGGATTGAACGATTTCCTGAGTTGGAGAGTTTTTATTCATCTTTTTCTTCTGGCAGGCCAACCTCTTCTTCTCAGAGTAACACTTACACCTGGCATCTTAATTATTTTTTATGTTTATTCCATTCTCTGTGTTCTTCTACAGTTTTTACTCTCTGCATATTCCTTTAGTATCTTGAAAGTTGTCTTCTGACATCGCAACACATCCTTTTCCTTCTTCTTGTCAGTATTCTCCACACATTCCTCCCATCATCGCTTGCGACACTTATGTAATACATGAACTGTAAGCCAATTCACATAGTTCTCTGTTTTCTTATGCATAATGCAATAGTTATGTTTAAATGTTCTCTGATTCAAGGAATATGTAAATGATATTTCTGGGTAATTAAATTATCAGAATCAATTGCGAAAGTAATTTTCAAAACTATTTTCTTTCATAACCATAATATGTTGAAATAGTGTGTGCTAAACTGGTTCATGCGTAGGGTATTTAGGTTTATACAGATATAAAACCTGTAGAAAAGTCCTTCCGCAACGGAAAACAACCCTGTGGAAGACCTATAATGTCATCTCTGTTGACTATTTGTAGAAATACCCGTGTAACTGTTTTGTTTATGTAAAATGTTTTCGATGTTTAAAAGTGTAGAACAAGTTGTGTGTGATGTTTAGTGTGTGTGAGACTCTGCACAAATGGACCATAAGGAAACTGTAAGTAACAAATCTTCTAAATTTTGCCACTAACTTCACAAAAAGATCGACAACCAACTAAAAATCATGTGATTTCTTATAAGTTGCAGTAAAGTCAACCAAACGAAGCATATTCTCACACGTCGACAACATCACATAGAAATGGCATAACAAACACAAAAAACGCACTTCAAAATAGGAATCATTTCCGGAAACGTGACGTGCGAAAAATAAAATAAAGAAAATCGTGACTGGTAGCAGATGAGTTATTTATAAACAAACCTATCGTTTTCACAGTCGCTGGCTTTCAGAACCATTTATAATTGATCAAATCAAATTTTCCCTTTTTTCTGAAACGCAGTTCTTGCTATCGCCATAGTCAGGTATTTTACTGGAAAACATGCTGCACAATTTATTAGTGACAAATGAAAGTTTGTGCCACACCAGGACTCGAAGCTGGAATTCCTGCATTACGTGAGCTGTCTCCTGACTGGCTCCGGCTATCCGAGCACGCCTCCAGGGCTGACTCAAATCTCCGTTTGTCACTGAGTGGCTACGTCCTGCACTCGTACAGTTTCTTTGATTCCCGGATAGGGAGGGTCTTTGTAGTATTACTGTCGCTGTTTGTCTAGGCATGTAATACTAACTGCAGTGTCTGAGTTCGACGATGTACTATGCAATGTCGTTCAGATATTCATGCGTGTATGAGGGACATTGCATAATTCATCGTTAAACACAGACACTGCAATCATAAGCTATTTTACGCCCGTATAACAAAACTCAACGACTGCTTATTTCTCAATATTAGTAAGTATAACATACTGCCTATAACAAGGCGAAAATCCTCATTAATGTACGAGTACAAAATAAATGCCCAGTCTTTGGAAGCGGTAACATCCATAAAGTATCTGGGTGTGACCATTCGAAATGATCTCAAATGGAATGATCAGATTACACAAGTAACGGGTAAGAGAAACTCTAGATTGCGGTTTGTTGGTAGAATCCTGAAGCGGTGTAGTCCTTCAACACAGGAAATAGCCTACAATACGTTAGTTCGTCCAGTCTTAGAGTATTGCTTGTGTGTTCGGGACCCTTACCAGTCAGGTCTAATTCGAGAGATTGAGAAGGTCCAAAGAAGAGTGGCAGGATTCGTGACTGGTACATTCAGCCATCGTGAGAGCGTTACAAATCTCATAGAAACTTTAAAGTGGGACACACTTGCAGATCCGCGGCGCGCTAAACCGAAGGGGCTGCTCACTAAATTCCGAAATCCGATCTTCGCCGAGGATGTAGAGCATATATTATTACCACCAACTTTCAAATCGCGCAATGATCACCATTCAAAGATAAAGGAAATTAGAGCTCGTACTGAGGCGTTCAGACAGTCGTTTCGTTTTACCCTCGCGCGATCCGCGAGTGGAACACAGGGGGAGGGGGGGGGGGGGGGGGAATATGACTTTGGCGTGAATTGTGTCCTCCTCCATACACCGCTTGGTGGCTAGCGGAGTATATATGTAGATGTAGATGTACTTTTAGACTCTCATTTTGCAATATATGAGGGGTGTTCAGTAAGCAGTGCAACACATTTTTTCTGAAGACTGGTTGTCTTTATTCAGGATTCCAGTACACTCTATTATTTCGCACTGTTTTGGCTACAAATCCCTATTTTTCAAGATAATATCCTTGCAACATGACGGCTTTACGCTACCTTAGCTGGAGGGCCTGTATGCCCGCGTGGTAGCGCTCCACCACGTACTGCTCCCCTCCCGCGTCCGGCCATCCTGATTTAGGTTTTCCGTGATTTCCCTAAATCTCTGCAGGCAAATGCCGGTATGGTTCCTTTGAAAGGGCACGGCCGACTTCCTTCCCCATCCTTCCCTAATCCGATGAGACCGATGACCTCGCTGTTTGGTCTCTTCCCCCAAACAACCCAACCCAACTGCTCCCTGCCAAACAGATCGAAGTTGAACGGTGTGGGATCCGGACTTAGGGTGGATGAGGAAGAACAGCCAATGAAGTTTTGTCAGCTCTTCTCGGTTGCGCAGACTTTAGTGAGGCGCCATGAGGAAGGACATAAAGCAGAATAACCTCTTCAGCGTTCCAGAAGACCGTCGACATAACTTAAGAGGCTGAGGGTGCTGTTTTGGACGTTTCCTTCGATGGAGAGGTGGTCTGACGACGGCTCCATGGATTTCCGTTTTGTTTCCGGTTCCCAGTGATAAACTCGTGTGTACTCGGCTGAAACGATGTGCGACAAAACATCACGATCAGTCTCATAACGTGCAAGCAATTTTACACAGACGGTCCTTCGTTACTCTTTACGACCTTTAGTTACCTGGGTGAGGAGGGGGGGGGGGGGGTGGAGACCACCTTTGATTTCCGTTTTCGTCACCTGATGGCAAGAGTACATAACGTGTCCTCGTAAAACATGCTTTGTAACTGTGCAATTCCGATTACGTCTGTGGGCTCTGAATAATAATAGAACAGAGACAATTATGTTATATTTTGTATTTGTAAAGGATTAAGTAGTGGATTTGTGAAATAATATCTGTCTCGGCGAGTTCTGAAACCGCCACAGAAAAGAATTAATAAAGGAAAACTCAAAGATTTCATTGTGTAAATAGTAGTGTAAAAATAATAATGTCGTTGTCTTCTTGGAGTCACATAGAGAGGAGGAACCTGTGACGCTATGTTTAACGCGTAGATAGCTTTCATTTATCAAGATTGTAAGCAGGACACCACCAGGCGCTGATTGTAGAGAAAGGTGTGTGAACGTGTGATTATTCGAGTATTAGATTTAGTTATTTAATGAGAACTCGCATGTTATTATTAGAAAGCTTGCCTGGTATTTTACCCATTTATTTAAGACTTTTCATCTTTTTAAGTAGTGTTCGTGGTGCAGAGCTGCGACACGACGGAACGAGCCGCCGCCGCCGCAGCAGATTCAAATCTGATAAGAAGGGCAATCATACCGCAATGAACCATCAGGTAAAAAGTGAAATGAAAATTATTTCTTACAGCACTTCGAAGTCGGAGTACAAAGCATCAGATTTTACGTTGTGTTTCACAGGCGGATGCGGGCTGCTTACATTGTAATCTTTAACAGTGTCAAAGTTAAAATACTTTCATATTTCAAAAGGAAATTTTGCTAAGCAAAAATTATGGACTGGTCAAAGTTATAGAAAAATCATTTTCTGGTAAATAATAATAGTCTCATGCTCTAGTGTTAGCCACGGCACTGATCAATAATGTTGACGAAAAATCCACTGCAAGCTTTGAGGTTCTTTAAGCATTGCGTACGGTAACTTCATTATTTTTGATAACAGAAATAATTTCAGAACATTCTTACGGTAGTTGTAGCAGAGATGGATATGTTGTGCGTTTTACTGAGTTACAGTAACAAAACTATTCGTTTAATAAGAAGCCAGTTCCAGTATAATAATAATTAATCTCACTCGTTCGCAACACACAAGTAACCAAAGTAAACTAGAGTACAGAAAAAAGAGTGGAGCGGGAAAACTACCAACAGATATGTCCAGTTGTGCAGCGAGGTGTTTGATCGTTATATGTGAGTCACTTCAAATGAGAGTGTCCGCACGTTCCAACACTGCAGGAGTCACAGCTGTTGCGGTCGGCCGGCACGCGGGAGTCTACGCGACTTTGTTGCGGTGGTAACATACGCCTCACACAACGACTCGCCGTGCTTTTGTTCAATGCCAGGTTTCCGCAGACATGCTGCAAACTGTTACTAATGTCTATGATGCTCCTATTTTTCATCTAAAGCAAACATTACCGACGCCATTTTGAAGGCGACGTATAGCGCCGCCACCTATTGGAAATTCATGAAACTGTAGGGGCTGAAGCGAGAATATTCCACTATGTTCCACAACAAATTTCGCATTTTTTCGACCGAAGTTGGCCGAGAAAAAATGTTTTGCATTACTTATTTATCTCTCTGCATCATCTGGTCTAATTCGACTTACTTTCCATTCATACAGAAGTTACTTGCGCCTGTAACCAGTTGGTCGCGGACGTTGTCTGCCAAGAGAACCTGTGCAACAGACTCGTGGGAGAGGAAGTGCCGTCGAGGTAGTGGGTTAGTGGACTCGCCTGGGTTTACAGGGAGGACACCACTCGAATCCACACAGAGCGGTGGCGAGGCCAGCTGCGGCGGGCTGAGTGAGTTAGCCGGCGCGCGGCTTCGCTTTCACGGCGCCCCCGCTTTCTGTGGCGAGGCGTGGAGCGGACGGCTCGGCAAATCCCAAGCGCGTGGCCGGGCCACACACTACAGTCGGCAGCACAGCACAGCACAGCGCGGACACAGACACAGGACACAGGCACAGCCCGCAGTGACCACTGGCGCCGGCCGGCGTCGCGACGCGCATACTAACGCGCCGCCTCCATTAGACGCGCGGCGCCCGCGGACTGCCAAGCAGCGGGGGCGGAGCGCCGCCACGTGGCGCCACCCCCGACGCACCTGCACTTTGCGCGTCTCACGGCCACGCCCATGTACGCTATATCCTTTGATCCTAAAACAATCCGATGAAAGTCTTTGTGTTTGGTGAATGCATGGAGAACCTTATTACCAACATGTGTACTTCTTGGATATGATATAGTCCCCTTAACGAGAATAATAAAACGCTCACTGCGAAAGGAAATTAACACATTTTACAGCTTTGTGTATTTTGTACAGCAGAGAAAGATGCTATTCGTATCACCATGACAGTGCATTCTGTCGTTCAGCCAAAGAAGCTGGTACATTTCAATAATATCGTGTAGGCCCTCCGCAGAAGTGCCGAAACACGACGAGGCGTGGACTCCACTAATGGCTGAAGCAGTGCTGGAGAGAACTGAAACTATGAATCCTGCAGGGCTGTTCATAAATCGGTAAGATTACGAGGGGGTGGAGGTCTCTTCTGGACTGCACGTTCGAAGCCATCTCATATACACTCCTGGAAATTGAAAAACACATTGACACCAGTGTGTCAGACCCACCATACTTCCTCCGGACACTGCGAGAGGGCTGTACAAGCAATGATCACACGCACGGCACAGCGGACACACCACGAACCGCGGTGTTGGCCGTCGAATGGCGCTAGCTGCGCAGCATTTGTGCACCGCCGCCGTCAGTGTCAGCCAGTTTGCCGTGGCATACGGAGCTCCATCGCAGTCTTTAACATTGGTAGCATGCCGCGACAGCGTGGACGTGAACCGTATGTGCAGTTGACGGACTTTGAGCGAGGGCGTATAGTGGGCATGCGGGAGGCCGGGTGGACGTACCGCCGAATTGCTCAACACGTGGGGCGTGAGGTCTCCACAGTACGTCGATGTTGTCGCCAGTGGTCGGCGGAAGGTGCACGTGCCCGTCGACCTGGGACCGGACCGCAGCGACGCACGGATGCACGCCAAGACCGTAGGATCCTACGCAGTGCCGTAGGGGACCGCACCGCCACTTCCCAGCAAATTAGGGACACTGTTGCTCCTGGGGTATCGGCGAGGACCATTCGCAACCGTCTCCATGAAGCTGGGCTACGGTCCCGCACACCGTTAGGCCGTCTTCCGCTCACGACCCAACATCGTGCAGCCCGCCTCCAGTGGTGTCG
The DNA here is from genome assembly GCF_023897955.1 of Schistocerca gregaria. Classification (NCBI taxonomy): domain Eukaryota; kingdom Metazoa; phylum Arthropoda; class Insecta; order Orthoptera; family Acrididae; genus Schistocerca; species Schistocerca gregaria. Next base: position 276,839,144 of record NC_064927.1, read on the forward strand.
CGACAGGCGTGAATGGAGGGACGAATGGAAACGTGTCGTCTTCAGCGATGAGAGTCGCTTCTGCCTTGGTGCCAATGGTGGTCGTATGCGTGTTTGGCGCCGTCCAGGTGAGCGCCACAATCAGGACTGCATACGACCGAGGCACACAGGGCCAACACCCGGCATCATGGTGTGGGGAGCGATCTCCTACACTGGCCGTACACCTCTGGTGATCGTCGAGGAGACACTGAATAGTGCACGGTACATCCAAACCGTCATCGAACCCATCGTTCTACCATTCCTAGACCGGCAAGGGAACTTGCAGTTCCAACAGGACAATGCACGTCCGCATGTATCCCGTGCCACCCAACGTGCTCTAGAAGGTGTAAGTCAACTACCCTGGCCAGCAAGATCTCCGGATCTGTCCCCCATTGAACATGTTTGGGACTGGATGAAGCGTCGTCTCACGCGGTCTGCACGTCCAGCACGAACGCTGGTCCAACTGAGGCACCAGGTGGAAATGGCATGGCAAGCCGTTCCACAGGACTACATCCAGCATCTCTACGATCGTCTCCATGGGAGAATAGCAGCCTGCATTGCTGCGAAAGGTGGATATACACTGTACTAGTGCCGACATTGTGCATGCTCTGTTGCCTGTGTCTATGTGCCTGTGGTTCTGTCAGTGCGATCATGTGATGTATCTGACCCCAGGAATGTGTCAATAAAGTTTCCCCTTCCTGGGACAATGAATTCACGGTGTTCTTATTTCAATTTCCAGGAGTGTATGTTCAATAATGTTCATTTCTCGAGAGTCTGGTGGCCAGCGGAGGTGTTTAAACTAAGAACAGAGTTCCTGGAGCCACTCTGTAACAATTCTGGACTTGTGTGGTATCGCATTGTCTTGTTGGAATTTCCCAAGTCCGTCGAAATGTGCAATGGCCATGAATGGATGTAGGTGATCAGGCAGGATGCGTACGTACGTGTCACCTGTCAGAGGCGTATCTAACTGTACGCGCCCCATACCATTACATAGATTGCACCAGCTTGAGCAGTCCCACACCGACATTCAGGGTCCACGTATTCACGCGGTTGTCTCCATGACCGTAGACGTCCATCAGCTAGATACAATTTGAAGTGAGACTCGTCCGACCAGCCATTAACAGTCCAATTTCGGTGTCGATGGGCCCAGGCGATACGTAAAGCTTTGTGTCGTGCAGTCATCAAGGGAACACGAGTGGGCCTTCGGCTCGTAAAGCCCATATCGATGATGTTTCGTGAATGTTTCGCTCGCTGACGCTTGTTCATGTGACCCAACACTTGAAAGCTGCAGCAATTTAAGGAAGCGTTGAACGATTCTCTTCAGTCGTCGTTGGTCTCGTTCTTGCCGGATGTTTTCCCGGCCGTAGCGTTGTCGGATATCTGATGTTTTACCGGATTCCTGACATTCACGGTATACTCGTGAAGTGGTCGTACGGGAAATTTCCCACTTCATCGCCACCTCGGAGATGTTGTGTTCCATCGCTCGTGCGCCGCCTATAACATCACCTTCAAACTCACTTGAATCTTGATACCCTGCCAATGTAGCAGCAGTAACAGATCTAACAACTGCGCCAGACAGTTTTTGTCTTATATATGTGTTGCCAACAGTAGCGCCATATTACATATTTGGTATTTGAATACGCTTGCCTATACCAGTTTCTTTGGCGCTTCAGTGTAAATCAGCATCTGTGAGGCAATGTTAGTGAGCAATAACGTTCCTGTGACAGACTTCATTTTCTAGAATCCCGAGCCGGCCGCTGTGCCTGAGCGGTTCTAGGCGCATAGTTAGGTTTAAGTAGTTCGAAGTTCTAGGGGACTGATGACCTCAGATGTTAAGTCCCATAGTGCTTAGAGTCATTTGAACCATTTGAACAAGAATCCCGATTTGTAACCCAATGGAGCACCTTTGGGATGAATTAGAACATGAACTTCGGTCGCCGACCCCAACGTCAACATCGCTATCTTCTTTAGAGAGCTCTTGAGGGAGCTCTTGAGGGAAATGGGCTGCCACTCCCCCAGAGACATTCAGACAACTTACTAAAACTGACCCCAGCAGATTTCAATCTGTCACAAAGGAAATGTGCACTACTACGTCACCGGACAGTTTTAATCAGATAGTATTTTTTCTGCATCGCAGTTTCTAGCACTAGTCAACCATCCCAGTGTATAACACTAGCCAATACCAATATTTGAACATACATGACACTAACATTTTTGCCTGTCTTTTTCTAAACGTCATACCACATGAATCGATATTATTAAAAAAAAATACACCTCGTTAGGATTTCAGTGTTCGTCCGCTCTCTGACGTCGAGTCCAAAGCGTCTAGTGTGCTCTTTTAGAGATGTCTAATATTTCACCTGCTATAGGCCCGTTCATTTGTCACAGGTGTCCACTTGCGAAAGACGGGTATCTTTCCTGAGAGGGTAGCAAAATCACGCGCATTTGTAGAGGCGCTTACTGTATCGTTGGCTTTGGCACACTGTCATAATTTATTTCAGAATAAATAGAAACCACGCAAATTAGCACAGTCTTCTCTCCAAGAATGTTTCAGGTAAGTGCTTCCGCACAAAATCGTTCTCACTGAAACACTTTTATAACATTTAAGAGCACGGGTAAAAGATCTGCTACAGTCTGCGCAGGGACTGTGTAGTCCTCTTTAAACATAACAAAATGCAAAGCTATGCGCATAAGGAAGCGAAAGCCGCTTGTATTCGCTACTTCCCCAGTGAAAGCGTTTAAATATCTACTTCACTCTGTTTGCGAGTGGAACAGGAAAGAAAATGACTGGAAGTGGTACAGTGTACTCTCTGCCGTGCAACATAGGGTGCATTGCAGAGTATGTATATAGACGTAGGTGTAGATGTAGTGAAACAACCAAGCTGAACGTAAAGTATAACGCATAAATAGCGGGCTGTTAACGTGGTAGTTTCTTTGGAAGTGCAATTTCTGTACGAAGGTTATTTGTTAACAGACACTCATACTGCCTGTACTGCTACCACTGGCCTGACTGAAATTATAGCTCCTCGTGTTGGCTCGTTAAGTACCTAACAATGAGAAGAAAATTGTGCAGTTCATTAGTACTCGAGAGTAACATGTCTCTGACGTAAGCCTTCGTCAGTAATTGTTAAAATGGCTCGACGGTTCCCCGCTGAAATTAGGGTGCATTCCCTAAAAGTTAACGCTGCGGAAAAGACGTTTATCTTTTGTCTGTGGCTCGGTTCTCTTTATGGATGATTTTTCTGTCTGCCATAAAATAACGATAACATTATAATGAGTTATTTGAAAGTGTCAATATACCATAGTTATAATACACGGTAAGGAGCCTCTTTTCTCACTTTAGTATACTTATTACCCGTTAAAGGTTTGGAACCTCTTTTCACCTACACGAACAATGACCAAAGGCTGATGACACAAGCAGAAATACGTTCTCGCAAGTTCATCAATAAACGAACTAGCGGAATCAGCATTGATTTCAATATTTATAATGGAACTATGTAATTTTTTCGTGAAAATAGTTGATTTCGCTCGGACGAATTCAATGAGATAACTGTTTTGTAGATCTAACAAGAAATCACAGAGTAAAAGTACATAAAAGGTAGTGAATTCTGTGCGTTTTAGCAGCTGTTGAACGGACCACAACCCGGTTTTTTTACGCCACTCTCCAAAGAAACTTTCACGCCGTGCTAAGAAGCAGTGTCATGCTTGTATGTTTGACTTTACATAGGTTGGTTCAAGTATGTTTCGTACCAAAGAAAATGTTATATCGCTGGAACGTCATTCACCAGGGATTTCGCTAAGACAACTAATTCTTGTGTAGACGACACAGATTTCTGTCGAGAGTAACTTAAACATCATACAGGAGCCACGGAAAGATTCCATCTGGATTACATCATGGTGAGAGATTTCGAAAACAGGTATAGGATTGTAAGGCGTACCCAGGACCAGATATAGACTCCGGTCATAATTTAGTGATGTTACAGACTAGAATTAAGTTTAACAGAATTATCCGAAAGAATCAGTGTGGGAAGCAGGAAATGGGATACTGAAGTATTGAGGAATGATGAGATGCGTTTGAAGTTCGGTAGATATGTGGATACTGCGATAAGGAGTATCACAATAGGCAGTTCAGTTGAAGAGGAGTAAATATCGCTAAAAAGGACCATCATAGATGTTGGACAGTCAAACGTAGTTTCTAGGGAGGTAATTGCAAAGAAACCTAGGGTAACAGAAGATATACTTACACTGATCGAAGAAAGAAGGAAGTACAAAAATGTTCAGGATAAGATAGTAAAACAGCAATATGAACTCCTTAGGAATGAAATAAATAGCAAATGCAGGGCAGCCAGGACCAAATAGCAGTAGGAAAGATGTGAAGAAATAGAAAAAGGAAAATCAAAACAACCTTCGGTGAAATTAAATGCAGTGGTAATAACATTAAGAGTGCAATGGGAATTTCACTGTTAAAAGCAGAGGAGAGAGTGGATAGGTGTAAACAGTACTTTGAAGACCTCTGTGAGAGGGAGGACTTGTCCGATGACGTGATAGATGAAGAAACTGGTGTCAGTATTGAAGACATACGGGATCCGGTATTTAAGTCAGAATTTAAAAGGGCGCTGGAAGATATGATATCAAATATAGCAGAAGGGATAGACAACTTTCCATTGGAATTTCTAACATCATTGATGGACGTGGAAACCGAACGACTATTCAAGTTGGTGTACAGAACATATGAGACTGGCGACGTGCCATCAGAGGTAAGGAAAAACATCATCCACACAGTTCCGAAGATAGCAGCTGCAGGTAAGTGCAAGAGCTATCGCAGAATCAGCTTCACACGCCATGCACTCAAGGTGTTGACAAGGATAATACACAGAAGAAAGGAAAAGAAGCGATCATTTTGGATTGAGGGACGGAAAGGCACCAGAGACACATTTCCGACGTTGTGGTTGATAACAGAAATAAGAGTGAAGAAAAATCAAGACACGTTCATTGGATACGTCGATTTATAAAAAAGCGTTGGAGAATGTAAAATGGTACAAGGTTTTCGAAATTCTGAGAAAAATTAGCGTAAGCTAAAGGGAAAGACTGGTAACATTCAGTACCCACAAGGACCAAGACGGGATAATAAGAGTGGAAGACCAAGAATGGAGAGCTCGAATGAGGAGGCTAATTCCAAAAGTTAGGTCTCCTATTTTTTTTTTATAAGGACAGAACTCTGTGTGGCATTTGATCACACTGTTATGAAGAGTGCTTCACGCGCAGTGCTAAGGCGCTGCAGTCATGGACTGTGCGGCTGGCCCCGGCGGAGGTTCGAGTCCTCTCTCGAACATGCGTGTGTGTGTTTGTCCTTAGGATAATTTAGGTTAAACAGTGTGTAAGCTTAGGGACTTACGGTCAAATAAGGCAGAACGGATAGATAACATTCCATCAGAATTTCTAAAATCATTATGGGAAGTGGCAACAAAACTATTCACGTTGGTGTGTAAAATATATGAGTCTGGCGACATACCATCTGACTTTCGAAAAAGCATCATCCACACAATTCCGAAGACGGCAAGAGCTGACAAGTGCGAGAATTATCGCACAATCAGCTTAACAGCTCATGCATCGAAGCCGCTTACAAGAATAATATACAGAAGAATGGATAAGAAAATTGAGAATGCGCTAGGTGACGATCAGTTTGGCTTTAGGAAAAGTAAAGGCACGAGAGAGGCAATTCTGACGTTACGGCTAATAATAGAAACAAGGCTAAAGAAAAATCAAGACACGTTCATAGGATTTGTCGACCTGGAAAAAGCGTTCGACAATATAAAATAGTGCAAGCTGTTCAAGATTCTGAAAAAAATAGGAGTAAGTTATAGGGAGAGACGGGTCATATACAATATGTACAACAACCAAGAGGGAATAATAAGAGTGGACGATCAAGAACGAACTGCTCGTAGTAAGAAGGGTGTAAGACAAGGCTGTAGCCTTTCGCCCCTACTCTTCAATCTGTACATCGAGGAACCAATGATGGAAATAAAAGAAAGGTTCAGGAGTGGAATTAAAATACAAGGTTAAAGGATATCAATGATACGATTCGCTGATGACATTGCTATCCTGAGTGAAAGTGAAGAAGAATTAAATCATCTGCTGAACGGAATGAACAGTCTAATGAGTACACAGTATGGTTTGAGAGTAAATCGGAGAAAGACGAAGGTAATGAGAAGTAGTAGAAATGAGAACAGCGAGAAACTTCACATCGGGATTGATGGTCACGAAGTCAATAAAGTTAAGGAATTCTGCTACCTAGGCAGTAAAATAACCAATAACGGACGGAGCAAGAAGGACATCAAAAGCCGACTCGCTATGGCAAAAAAGGCATTTCTGGCCAAGAGAAGTCTACTAATATCAAATACCGGCCTTAATTTGAGGGAGAAATTTCTGAGGATGTATGTCTGGAGTACAGCATTGTATGGTAGTGAAACATGGACTGTGGGAAAACCGGAACAGAAGAGAATCGAAGCATTTGAGATGTGGTGCTATAGACGAATGTTGAAAATTAAGGAATAAGGAGGTTCTACGCAGAATCGGAGAGGAAAGGAACATGTGGAAAACACTGATAAGGAGAAGGGACAGGATGATAGGACATCTGCTAAGACATGAGGGAATGACTTCCATGGTACTAGAGGGAGCTGTAGAGGGCAAAAACTGTAGAGGAAGACAGAGATTGGAGTACGTCAAGCAAATAATTGAGGACGTAGGTTGCAAGAGGTACTCTGAGACGAAGAGGTTAGCACAGGAAAGGAATTCGTGGCGGGCCTCATCAAACGAGTCAGTAGACTGAAAAAAAAAAAAAAAACTTAGGGACTGATGAACTTACCAGTTAAGTCCCGTAAGATTTCAACACATTTGAATTTTCAAACGCGCTGTGCGTAAACATGAGTTGATGCTTCCTACGCATTTCTTCACCGCTTTGCAGCTGAACACAACTTTGTGGACTCAATTGTCACGGGTGACGAAACCTGGGAATACCACTTTACACCTGAGACCAAGCAACAATCAAGCAAATGGCGGCATTCTTCTTCGCCAAAGCCGCGGAAATTCAAACAAACACAGTCTGCCGGTAAAACCATGACCACCGTTTTTTGGGATCGGAAAGGAGAATTGTTGGTCAAGTTCATGCCCACTAGGACCAAAAGTAACGCTGACAGGTAATGTGAGACTCTGAAGAAACTCAAACGGGCAATTCAGAACCGGAGTAGAGGAATGTTGAGCAAGGGTGTACACATTCTCCATGACAACGCTCGTCCACGCATCGACCGGAAAACTATTGCTCCCCTGCAATAGTTTCGGTGAAACATAATCACCCACCCACCCTACAGTCCTGACGTGGTGACCAGTGACTATCAACTGTTCCCTAGGTTAAAAGATGATTTGGCTGGAAAGCGATTCAGCTCCGACGACGAGGTGAAAGAAGAAGTTCACAAACTTTCTGAACAGCATGGCGGCGAGCTGGTATGACATGGGCATACAAAAACTGCCACAGCGTCTACAAACAAGCATCGAGAGAAATGGTGACTATGTCGAAATAGCTAAATGTTCAAGCTGTAAACTGATGTAAACCATTGTAGAAATAAACAGGTCTGTGTACTTATAAAAAAATAGGAGACCTTACTTTTGGAATTACCCTCGTAAAAATGGTGCTAAACAGGGACGTAGTCTTTCACTCCTACTGTAAAATCATAAGGTACGCTGATGACATCGCAATCCTCAGTAAAAGTGGTATCAAACATAGGCCTTAATATGAAGCAGAAATTTCTGAGAATGTACGTTCGGAGCACAGAATTGTATGTTAGTGAATCGTGGACAGTGGGACACCCGGAAGAGCAAAGGATAGAAAAAACTGATATTTGGGATTACAGAAGAATTTTGAAAATTATGTGGCCTGATAAGATAAGAAATAACGAGGTTCTCGGTAGAATCGGCGAAGAAAGCAACTTAAACTATTATATCTCATCGTATGATATGTCATACACTTGCCCTTCTCAGGCACATATGTTTTCATAAGCTCTTTGTCAACAACTGAAATATTTCTTACATGTTTTAACTGTTAGTTTAAAAGTCCATTGTTGAAACTAACAGTTTTAAGTAATAATAAAACTATGATCTGCAGGTTCATAATTTCGCTTACATTATTACGAATTATTATTTTCAATACTTAAATGCAATATACAGGGTGTTACAAAAAGATACGGCCAAACTTTCAGGAAACATTCCTCACACACAAATAAAGAAAAGAGGTTATGTGGACATGTGTCCGGGAAAGCTTAATTTCCATGTTAGAGCTCATTTTAGTTTCGTCAGTATGCACTGTACTTCCTCGATTCACCGCCTGTTGGCCCAGTTGAAGGAAGGTAATATTGACTTCGGTGCTTGTGTTGACATGCGACTCATGGCTCTACAGTACTAGCATCAACCACATCAGTACGTAGCATCATCAGGTTAGTGTTCATCACGAACGTGGTTTTGCAGTCAGTGCAATGTTTATAAATGCTGAGTTGGCAGATGCCCATTTGATGTATGGATTAGCACGGGGCAATAGCCGTGGCGCGGTACGTTAGTATCGAGACAGATTTCCAGAAAGAAGGTGTCCCGACAGGAAGACGTTCGAAGCAATTGATCGGCGTCTTAGGGAACATGGAACATTCCAGCCTATGACTCGCGACTGGAGAAGACCTAGAACGACGAGGACACCTGCAATGGACGAGGCAATTCTTCGTGCAGTTGACGATAATCCTAATGTCAGCGTCGGAGAAGTTGCTGCTGTACAAGGTAACGTTGACCACGTCACTGTATGGAGAGTGCTACGAGACAACCAGTTGTTTCCGTACCATGTACAGCGTGTGCAGGCACTATCAGCAGCTGATTGGCCTCCACGGGTACACTTCTCGAATGGTTCATCCAACAATGTGTCAATCCTCATTTCAGTGCAAATGTTCTCTTTACGGATGAGGCTTCATTCCAACGTGATCAAATTGTACATTTTCACAATCAACGTGTGTGGGCTGACGAGAATCCGCACGCAATTGTACAATCACGTCATCAACACAGATTTTCTGTGAACGTTTGGGTAGGCATTGTTGGTGATTTCTTGATTGGCTCCCATGTTCTTCCACCTACGCTCAATGGAGCACGTTATCATGATTTCATATGGGATGCTCTACCTGTGCTGCTAGAACATGTGCCTTTACAAGTACGACACAACATGTGGTTCATGCACGATGGAGCTCCTGCACATTTCAGTCGAAGTGTTCTTACGCTTCTCAACAACAGATTCGGTGACCGATGGATTGGTAGAGGCGGACCAATTCCATGGCCTCCACGCTTTCCTGACCTCAACCCTCTTGACTTTCATTTATGGGGGCATTTGAAAGCTCTTGTCTACGCAACCCCGGTACCAAATATAGAGACTCCTCGTGCTCGTATTGTGGACGGCTGTGATACAATACGCCATCCTCCAGGGCTGCATCAGCGCATCAGGGATTCCATGCGACGGAGGGTGGCTGCATGTATCCTCGTTAACGGAGGACATTTTGAACATTTCCTGTAACAAAGTGTTTGAAGTCACGCTGGTAGGTTCTGTTGCTGTGTGTTCCCATTCCATGAGTAATGTGATTTGACGAGAAGTAATAAAATGAGTTCTAACATGGAAAGTAAGCGTTTCCGGACACATGTCCACATAACATATTTTCTTTCTTTGTGTGTGAGGAACGTTTCCTGAAAGTTTGGCCGTTCCTTTTTGTAACACCCTGTATAAGCACAAATTGGAAAACAGTACTTTATTTGTTTTGTTATGGTGCTGGCTTACATCTTTACGTATGAAATATCGTAGGTGGGCAGTAAGGGGTCATTTGCTTGCAGTTGGTCAGATTTATTTCAAACAACCCGCCACTGTTTCCGGTTTAGGGAAGAAGGTTCTGGGCGAAACTGAAGGGATAAGAATACTGGCGGCCTTGTTGAAAATGTTACACCTTCATCTATTCAAGAGGCTGCTGTTCCCAATTACGATCGCGGTCACGAGTTAGGAAAAAAAAGACACTGGATAGAAAAAAGACTAGACTCTTCCCAAAAATTTGAGGTACCTCGTGATTCTACGCCTGATATAACAGGACATCTCCGCACATCAAACTCGACTCCAATAGATCTCTTTCGTTAAGTTTTTGATTGAGATTCTGACGAGGGAAACTGTAACATATTCTGCTCAAAAGGGACACAAATAAGTCATGATGACATCGCTATTTTGCTGTTATCTGAATATCGTAAGATCATGCATAGACGTATGTACTGGCAGACCAAACGTGACACAAACAAGGCCCTTGTTTCGACTTCTATTTCCAAAAATACTTTTGTCAAAATTCATACATTCTTCCAGGTCAACGATAATAATAATAATAATAATAATAATAAGTTTATAAGGTTCGGTCATTAATTTAACATCTGAATAAGAAATTTCAAGACATCATATAGCCTCTAGCATCAAACTTCTCCTTGGATGAGGCCATGGAGCCTTATTATGGCCACCACTTTATGAAACAGTTTATAAGAGGCAAAGCAGTTCGATGTGGTTTCAAATGGTGGTGTTTAGTCACATCTAATGGATATCTCATCAAATTTGAGCCATATGTTGGAGCACATCAAAGAGATCCCCATAAGCCACCGGGTTATGATGTAGTGAACAGCTCTGTGTGGACTACATCCCTCAGAACAGCACAGTGTACATTGATAATTACTTTTACTCTTTGCCCCTCCTTGAATATCTTATTTCAAATGGAATAAAATGAATAGGATCCCTGAGAAATGACTTCTTGGAGAAGGCACTCATACCAGATATAAAGAAGGCACCACGAGGTAAAAAAATGGTTCCAATGGCTCTGAGCACTATGGGACTTAACATCTGAGGTCATCCGTCCCCTAGAACTTAGAATTACTTAAACCTAACTAACCCAAGGACAGCACACACATCCATGCCCGAGGCAGCACTCGAACCTGCGACCGTGGCGGTCGTTCGGTTCCAGACTGAAGCGCCTAGAACCGCTCGGCCACTGCGGCCGGCCGCACCACGAGGTACAACTCATGTGTTACGTAATATAGAGAATTCTGTCACACTTGGAAGATGGAACGACAATAGTCAAGTGACTCTGGGGACAAATGTACTGGATGAAGGTGTATTAGGTGAAAGTACATGCTTCAGGTGGAATAGAGAATCAAGAAAAAAGGTTTCCATACCACAGCCTTCCCTTGTACAGGAATATAATCGCCACATGGGAGGGGTAGATCTTTTTGACAATCTACGAAGTCTGTACCGCACCCGAATAAGATAGAAAAAAGGGTAATGGCCAATGATCAGCTTCTGCCTAAATGGCGCTGTTGTGAAATGTGAATATGTGGCTCATATGCTGGCAGCCAAATAACAATGCAAGATTACTGGAATTTACCAGACGTATTGCGCTTTCAATTCTGAGGTCTCCCGACATTGGAAAGCCAAGAGGTATGTGGCCAAGATTTCTGGCACAGGTGCAAGAAGACATAAAATTTGATAATGCTGGAGACATGATTGGTGAACAGAGCACGCAAAGAAGATGTGGACGATGTAAATGCACAAGATTTCTTTGTGTAAAATGCAATGTGGGACTCCATCCAAAGCGATGTTTTATTTCGTATCACCTGCGCTACTAAGACTAAGTTAGCTAATAAACTATTATTTTTGTCATTTGTCCTTTATTATTGCAATGTCTTACTTTACTCACGCAATGCAGTACAGTTTTTTTTTTTTTTGGTTCTACTATATGAATTTTCCATGTATACTTAATATGTAAATAAATAATGTAAACTTAAAATATACTTAAAACGGACATTACAATACGTGGAAGTTATTACTGTACTTTTTCTTCATTTATTAGGGTAATGAATGATAATTTAAAAAAAGGGGGAGGTTACCATGAGAAAAAGATTGAATAATCAACGGAAGGATAACGTTCTGCGAGTCGGGGAGTGGAATGTCAGAATCTGTAACGTAGTAGGGAAACCAGAAAATCTTAAAAGGGAAACGCAAAGGCTCAATCTAGATATACTAGGTGTCAGTGAAGTGAAGTGGAAAGAAGACAAGGATTTCTGGTCAGATGAATATAGGGTAACAACAGCAGCAGCAGAAAATAGTATAACGGGAGTAGGATTCGTTATGAATAGGAATGTAGGGCAGAGAGTGTGTTACTGTGAACAGTTTAGTGACAGGATGTTTCTTATCAGAATCGATACCAACCCAACACCGACACCGACACGATAGTCCAGGTAGACATGCCGACGTCGCAAGCTGAAGATGAATAAATAGAGAAAGTATATGATGATATTGAAAGGGTAACACCTTACGTAAAGGGAGATGAAAATTTAATAGCCATGGGGGGACTGGAATGCAGTTGTAGGGGAAGGAGTACAAGAAAAGGTTACAGCAGAATAGGGGTTTGGTAGTAGGAATGAGAGAAGAGAAAGAATAATTGAGTACTGTAATAAATTTCAGCTAGTAATAGTGAATACTGTGTCAAATAATCACAAGAGGAGGAGGTATACTTGGAAAAGTCCTGGTGATACGGGAAGATTTCAGTTGGCCAGAGACTGATTCGGAAATGAGATACTGGATTGTAAGGTGTACCCAGGAGCAGATATAGACTGAGATCACAATGTAGTAGTGATGAACAATAGGCTGAAGTTTAAGAGATTAGTCAGGAAGATCAATACGCAAAGAAGTGGGATACGGAAGTACTAAGGAATGACGAGATACGCTTGAAGTTCTCTCAGGCTATAGATACAAAAATAGAGAATCGCTCAGTAGGCAGTACAGTCGAAGAGGAATAGACATCTCTACAAAAGAACTATCACAGAAGTTGGAAAGAAAAACATAGGTGCAAAGAAGGTAAGAGCGAAGAAGCCATGGGTAACAATAGAAATACTTCAGTTGATCGATGAAAGAAGAAATTACAAATATGTTCAATCAAATTTAGGAAGACAGTAATACAAGTCGATGACAAGTGAAATAAGTAGGAAATCCAGGGAACCTAAGACGAAACGGCTTCTCGAAAAAATGTGAAGAAATAGGAAAAGGAATGACTGTCGGAAGGACAGTCAATCTTCGGTGAAATTAGAAGTAAAGGGGTATTAAATGCAGAGAAGAGAGAGGATAGGCACAAAGAGCACACTGGCGGCTTCTACGATGGGGAAGATTTGTCTGATGTGACAGGAGAAGAAACAGGTGTCCATTTAGAAGGGAGAGGGGATCCAGTATTAAAATCAGAATGTAAAGAGCTTTGGAGGACTTATGATAAAATAAGGCAGAATGGACAAATAAAATTTCATCAGAATTTCTAAAATAATTGGGGGTTTGGCAACAAAACGACTATTCTAATTGATGTGTTGTACGTACAATTCTGGGGAACATACTATCAGACTTTCGGGAACACAATTCCGAAAACTGCAAGAGCTGACAGGTATGAGAATTTGATGACAAACAGCTGGAGTAAAATAACTAGGCGTAACTCTTGAGAGCGACCTTACGTGGAATGACCACATAAAACAGACAGTGGGAAAAGCAGACACCAGACTCAGATTCATCGGAAGAATCTTATGGAAATGTAACTCATCCACGAAAGAAGTGGCTTATAAGGCGCTTGTTCGCCCTATTCTTGAATATTGTTAATCTATCTGGGATCCCCATCAGGTAGTGCAGAAGATCCCGAAGAGCGGCACGTTTCGTCACGGGATCCTTTAGCTGGCGAGAGAGCGTTACGGATATGCTAAACAAACTCCACTGGCAGATGTTACAAGAGAGGTGTCGTGCATCACGGAGAGATATACTATTGGAATTTCGGGACAGCACTTTTCAAGAGGAGTCAGACAACATATTACTCCACCCCCACCCCCCACATACACCTCGCGTGCTGACCACGAGAAGAAAATTCGAGAAATCAGAGCCAATGCAGAGGCTTACCGACAGTCATGCTTCTCACGGACTATTGGCGAGTGGAATAGGGTTGGAGGGATCAGATAGTGGTACTCTCCACCACACACCGTTACGTGGTTGGCGGAGTATGATGTAGATGTAGGTATCGTAGAATCAGCTTAACAGCTCACGCATCCAAGTTGCTGACAAGAATAATACAGGGCGATTCAAAAAGAATACCACAACTTTAAAAATGTGTATTTAATGAAAGAAGCATAATGTAACCTTCTGTTATACATAATTACAAAGAGTATTTAAAAAGGTTTTTTTTCACTCAAAAACAAGTTCGGAGATGTTCAATATGGCCCTCTCCAGACACTCGAGCAATATCAACCCGATACTCCAACTCGTTCCACACTCTCTGTAGCATATCAAGCGTAACAGTTTGGATAGCTGCTGTTATTTCTCGTTTCAAATCATCAATAGTGGCTGGGAGAGGTGGCCGAAACACCATATCCTTAACATACCCCCATAAGAAAAAATAGCTGGGGGTAAGGTCAGGGGTACTTGGAGGCCAGTGATGAAGTGCTCTGTCACGGGCAGCCTGGCTGCCTGCCTCGGGTAGTTGACGTTCAGGTAGTTATGGACAGATAAGTGCCAATGTGGTGGCGCTCCATCCTGCTGAAATATGAATTGTTGTGCTTCTTGTTCGAGCTGAGGGAACAGCCAATTCTCTAACATCTCCAGATACTGTAGTCCAGTTACAGTAGCACCTTCGAAGAAAAAGGTACCAAAAACTTTATTGGCTGAAATGGCACAGACAACGTTCACCTTAGGCGAGTCACGTTCATACTGAGTTGTTTCCCGCGGATTCTCAGTGCCCCATATACAGACATTGTGACGGTTGACTTTCCCGTTAGTGTGGATAGTTGCTTCATCACTAAACACAATCTTTGAAACGAAAGATTCATGTTTCCATTTGTGCAAGGATAAAATCACAGAAATCGATTCTTTTAATCTTATCAACTGCAGACAGTGCTTGAACCAATTTCAGACGATAAGGTTTCATAACTAACCTTTTTCGTAGGATTCTCCATACAGTTGATTGTGGAATTTGCAGCTCTCTGCTAGCTCTGCGAGTCGGTTTTCCTGGGCTGCGAACAAATGCTTGCTGGATGCGTGCTACATTTTCATCACTCGTTCTCGGCCGTCCAGAACTTTTCCCTTTGCACAAACACCCATTCTCTGTAAACTGTTTATACCAACGTTTAATACACCACCTATCAGGAGGTTTAACACCATACTTCGTTCGAAATGCACGCTGAACAACTGTCGTCGATTCACTTCTGCGGTACTCAATAACACAAAAAGCTTTCTGTTGTGCGGTCGCCATCTTAGCATCAACTGACACTGACGCCTAGTCAACAGCGCCTCAAGCGAACAAATGTACAACTAAATGAAACTTTATAGCTCCCTTAATTCGCGGACAGATATTTCTTAGCTCTGCCTTTTGTCGTTGCAGAGTTTTAAATTCCTAAAGTTGTAGTATTCTTTTTGAATCACCCTGTATACAGAAGAACGGAAAAGAAATTTGAGGGTGTGCTAGATGACGACCAGTTTGTCGTTACGACAGGTAAAGGCACCAGAGAGGTAATTATGACGTTGCGGTTGATAACGGAAGCAAAAGTAAAGAAAAATCAATACAGGTTCATAGAATCTGTCGACCTGAAAAAAGCTTTCGAGAATGTAAAATGGCACAAGATGTTCGAAGGCACCAGAGAGGTAATTATGACGTTGCGGTTGATAACGGATGCAAAAGTAAAGAAAAATCAAAACAGGTTCATAGAATCTGTCGACCTGAAAAAAGCTTTCGAGAATGTAAAATGGCACAAGATGTTCGAAATTCTGAGAAAATAGGGGTAAGCTATAGGGAGAGACGGGTGATATACAATACGCACAAGAGCCAAGAGGGAATAATAAGATTGGACGAACAAGGACGCAGTGCTCGGGTTAAAATGTAATCTTTCTGTACACTAAAGAACAGCGTGAAACTTAACATCAAGAAGTAGGCAGCAAAATTAACAATGACGTACGGAGCAAGTAGGACATCAAAAGTAGACTAGCACTGGCAAAGAGGGCATTCCTGACCAAGAGAAGTCTGCTAGTATCAAACACAGGCCTTAACTTGAGGAAAAAAAATTCTGAGAATGTACGTTTGGAGCATAGCACTGTATGGTAGTGAAACATGGGCCGTGGGAAAATCGGAACAGAAGAGAATCGAACCATTTGAGATGTGGTGCTACAGATGAATGTAGAACATTAGGTGGACTGATAAAGTAAGTAATGAGGAGGTTCTGCGCAGAATCGGAGAGGTAACAAAATGTGTGGAAAAACTGAAGGGAGAAGGAACAGGATGATAGTATAACTGTTAAGACATCAGGTAATGGCTTCCATAGCAGTAGGAGGAGGAGCTCTAGAGGGCAAAAACTGTAGAGGAAGACGGATAGTGGAATAGATCCATGAAGTAATTGAGGCTGTACGTTTGCAAGTGCTACTCTGAGACGAAGAGGTTGGGTCACAAGAGGAATTCGTAGTGGGCCGCATCATACCAGTCAGAAGACACAAAAATATCTTTGAATTTGACTAGATATACAAAACGCTGTAAACCAAAATACACTCTACTGGGTTAACAATTTTTTTCTGCTGTCTCCTTTAATTCTTCCCCTTCATCGATTGCGCGAGTGGAACAGGAAGGGAAACAGTGCCCTTGGTATTGAAAGTACCCTCCGCCACGAATAATAAGACAGCTTGTAGAGCATGGATGTAAGTGAAAAGCTTCGTAATTTCACGATTGTTTCCTAAAGCACAATGACGCGTATCTTACAATAGCGGCAAAGGTACATGTCTTCTATGGGCTGGAGCTGGCTAGGAAACATCCAGCTCCTGGTTCGCCACCTTGGCTTTAGGAGGCTTCGCGAAACTACAGCGTGGTGCATCTTGCTGGCGTTTGAGACCTCAATCAATGTTGCAGCAGCTCGGGGCTACAAAAGGCGGTGTCACTGGGTGCACAGCCAATCGAGGAAACCAAACAAACGGCGTCCTTTGGTTGAAGCGCTACACGGTGTGGGACCGTTGAATTATTCATTCCCATTTCTCGGAAGATGGCCCGTCCTTGTAAAGGGACAGAGGGCAGAAAGGCTGCCTACACATGAGCGACTCGAGACGGTTGCTCTCAGATCTCTGCCAGTATCCGACGTTTCAAGCGGATACGACGACGCTCCAAGCGGTTATCGTTCAGCAGTGTGTCTGCTCGCGAATGTCTGGATCGGAGCTGATGACCAACGACTTGTTGGCAGCGATGTACATTTCGTTTTATTTTCTACTAGAGGGAGGAGAATTTTGATAGAGGGGAGTATGGTAGTAAAACGTGAGACCTGCTGTACAGCTTAAGTAGGCAACTGATCTGCGGGGTTAAGCTTTAGCTACGTTATTACAAAGGGTTGTTCACGCATTTGCGCAATCATATCATGATAATGTTGAATAGTACCGATTATGAAATGTTCGTGATCAAGAAAGTTGAGGATGAAATTCTTAAATCGCAGATAGAGTGCATTTCAGTATACGATACAAATGGTTTCTGACGTTCCTCCGAGTTGTTGGTTCCATTTTTATACACTGTATGATTACTCGCTGACTGGACTGCAACCAGACTGTTAATTTGGTGGTAAGTTCCTGCGGTCCAAACTGCTCAGGTCATCGGTCCCTAGGTTTACACACGACTTAATTTAGCTTAAACTAACTTACGCTAAGTACACCACATACACCTATGCCCAAGGGAGGACTCGAACCTCCGACAGGTGGGATCCGTGCGTACCGTGGCAAGGCGCCTCAGACCGCGTGGCTATCAAGCGCGGCCCAACCGGACTGTGAAGCATTGTTGGTGTAGGTAAAATTTATTTACCTCAACACTATATTATGAAGGTTGTGGTTAGAAAAGTTCTTCAGGCAGACCTGATCAGTCTTGAATCCACAGTGGAACGTTTCCTCTCCATACAGTGAAGTGATACGATATCGCAGTTGGTGTAGAGATGAACGGGGAAATGTATGTAAGAGCCGGTAGTGCTTTTTAAAATTCCTAGCTGAGTACTGGTTCTTCAAACATCAAAAGTACCCTTTCGTGGGGTTGTTGGCATCTTTCTTCAAGCGTCTGTCAGTTCGGGACTTCCAATGAGCTGGCAACCCTCTCTCCTTAGCCAAACAAGTTTATGACTATGTAAGTAGGCTGTCTAGGTTTCTATATTGGCAACGCCACGTAGCACTCTGTATGAAAATCACTGGCTGTGCTGTGTGCAGTCTGTGGCTGGGTGGCATTGTTGTAATATTCCCTATTATAGTGTTGGGCTGTTGGCTGTTAACAGCGCGTAGCGTTGCGCAGTTGGAGGTGAGCCGCCAGCAGTGGTGGATGTGGGGTGAGAAATGGCGGAGTTTTGAAATTTGTAAGACTGGATGTCATGAACTGCTATATATATATATATATATATATATTGTTTGTTCTCTATTAAAATCTTTCATTTGCTAACTATCGCTATCAGCAGTTAGTGCCTTCCGTAGTTCGAATCTTTCATTTAGCTGGCAGTAGTGGCGCTCGCTGTATTGCAGTAGTTCGAGTAACCAAGATTTTTGTGAGGTAAGCGATTTGTGGAACGTATAGGTTAATGTTAGTCAGGGCCATTTTTTTGTAGGGATTTTTGAAAGTCAGACTGCGTTGCGCTAAAAATATTGTGTGTTAGTTTAAGCACAGTCATGTATAATTTTTCTAAGGGGACGTTTCAAATGTCGACCCTTAGCTGAGGACACCTCACTAGAATCTTCTGATTTTTTCTTGTCGTTTGTGTAATTAGTGTAGCTTTTGTTTATTGCTAGCGCGTAATTATAGAGGGAATTTCCTTTTTAGTTGTAGTTTTTCATTGTTGTACAGTAAAACAGTTGTGGTATGCATGTACATTTGCAGCAAGTATTTCGCAGCTGCGCTTGCAATTAACGAGATATTATTTTCAGTGCTACATTAATGTGTTCTCTTATTATTGCTCTTCAAATTGTGCTTTTCTGTGTTATCGTGTGAAATATTGTGACAATAATGTCGTGTGAAAAACGTAATACTAGGCTCCAAAGTAAACTGAGAAATGACAGTGAAGACGAAAGCAGTGTGTTAGCGCCACCATGTAATGAATTAACTAATGTTCAAAGTAGTAATTTGGTAAATGTGCATAGGGAAATGGAGCGGGCTGCAAACAACGGTGTAGGCAGTGAAACAATTAGTGAACAGGGAAGCATTATCGATCGATCGGTCGGCAACAGCTTGCCTAAGGAATCCGAAATGACAGGACACAATCTTGCAAATACTGTAGATTAAGGTTTTGCGTCCTCACCGTTTTCTCAAATAAGTCAAGACACATTTTCTGCTTTTCAAACTGGGAATATTGCCCGTTCAAATGCATTGCCGAATAGCACTAAGGAACATGTTTCAGACACCAGTGCATTGTTATTACAATTAATGCAACAAATGGGACAAAAGCTTCAAAAGTTAGACACAATGGAACAAAATCAGGGACAAACACAACAAAAGCTTCAAAAATTAGACACAATGGAACAAAATCAGAGGCAAACACAGCAACAGTTAGACACAATGGAACAAAATCAGAGACAAACACAGCAAAAGCTTCAAAAGTTAGACACCACACTTAAACAAATACGTGAAGTTACACAACATTGAATCGAAATGTCAAAAAGTCTGTAATGACATAAAAACACAGATTTGTGAGCATTTTCAACCTATTTTTGGGCGGCATGAAAATGCATTACAGAATCACGAAGCAGCCATAAAAGAACTGCAAACTATTGTTCATGAAAATCATGAGACCTTGCAAGTTAAAATTGACTCAGTTGCATCTACCGATTTAAGAAAACTTAAAGTACACAGTAGATGCTCTGAAAATTGGTTCAGAAAGACACATGGAGGAAATTAGTTCATTATCAGAGAAAGTAGTAGAACTTTTGGATCAGATAAATAATTAATCTACGAAGTGAGATGATAATCTGAATGACACAAAACCGGTAGTCTTTAATGACACAGAAGAGTGCGAACAAATTAGGAAATTCAAACAAAATCAGAATCAAATTAATACGCAACACCAAAGAGAAATCCTGGAAGTACAAGATCAGATGACACAGGTAATACAAGAATTACGCATTTCAGAGGACATTCGCGCTCCAATACGGGAAGAGGGACATAGAAATACGGAACAGCCACAAAATAATAACACAGGGCACTTCGGAAATTATGAAAGAAATTGGCAAGGTACATCGAATTTTGAGATGGAACCGCCGAAACGACTTAACAATGACCAACATGCGACTCGCCGACATGATGATTTTGACTATAAACTGTTCATTACTACACGTAAATTCAAAACATTTAAGAATTCTGGCAACGACATTCATCCACAAGCGTGGCTTCATCAATTCTATCATTGTTTTCCTTCCAACTGGTCATTAGAACACAGATTAGAATTTTTGTGTGGCTACTTGGAGAATGAACCAGCTGTAAGAATGCGATCGGTCATTCACTATTGCCACAGTGAAGGAGAATTTTACCATGCCTTCCTCTCAGCATATTGGTCTCAAGCCACACAAGACCGAGTAAAACAAGGCACCATAATGATGAAACATTTCGAACAATCTGAATTTTCCAGTCTTGTGAAATATTTTGAAGACATGTTGCACAAGAATTAGTACCTGTCAAACCCATACAGCCCCTCAGAACTCATCCGCATTTGCTTAATCAAATTACCTGAAGATTTACGGCATATTATTTTGGCAGAACATTGCAAAGGCGACATTAAAGCTTTTCAGGGACTTTTACAAGAATTAGAAATTGACACTGACAATCGCGGAACGCGAAAACAGGAACACAACAATTACAGGTCACATCTGTCGCAATTCCGCGATGAAAGAAATAATAACTGGACACGACAAGGCTATTCTCACAACACAAATCGTGACCAAAACGGACACCACCCGTATGACACCCGTTGGCAGAGTAATAATTACAGAGAAAGATCGCATTTCCGTAGTAATGAATATTACAGAGATAATCACAGAAACAGACAATATGGTAACCAATACAATTATTATCAAGGGAGACAGCATAACGTCAGACGCAACGGTCCAGCGCGCAGTTACGATTTCGGGAGAAGTTCTCCACCACATGATCGACAAAAAGAAACTACGTAAACTACCGACAAAACAACAGACCAGAATTTAATCAGAACTGGCGAGTTTCAAACAGGGCAGGGCCCTCTCGACAAGGTGAGTTTGTAGCAGTTAGGTCCCCTAATCCCAATAACGACGCGCGCCAACAAAGAAACAGACAATGACTTGCACCGCAGGCAGCCACGTGCGCCGGCTGGCTCAGCGAAAAATAACGTAAACGCTAACCTTGGGAAAAATTTTAACATTCCTTACCGACGTAAACAACATGATAGTTACTTGGAAGTTGAAACTCTGCGCACTAGAAAGGGTAAATGATTGCATCACATTTCACATGTAAAACCGTTTCTTGAGAGGCAATCTGCTTTTTAACTTAGTCTTTGCCGTAAAATTTTTCACTTCACGTTTCTAGTATGCTTTGTCAGACTTAAGAAACTGTTAACATGCAACAATGTTTGAAGTTAAATATCCAGTCTAGAAACTAGGAAACATTTTTAAACAGAAATTATGAATGCATTGTTATAGGGAACAGACGACACAGTGTTGTATTTGTACATTCTTGCTTGTTAGTTGCACGATTGCGTAACGACTATCACGCTTACATACTTAGGACATATACTGGTACTGCTAATGAGATTTTAATGCAACATTTTGGTTTACTTGAAAATACATTCTGCATTTAAAGTACTTTCTGAGAGGTACCAGACGACACAGTGGTTAGTTTATTTGACAGTTACACGATTATATCACGACGCTACTAATGGGTGATATAATTTATATTATTGCTTTTACACTGTATCTGTTTTATATCTCCACAATATCTGTTTTATATCTGTACAGTTTTTCTGAATTATTCTGGAAAGTAAAACATGTTTTAGCATAACTTTTGTGGTATAGCTACAATGAGACAGACTTTTCCGTAGCACAACAATACGTTACAGCTCAGTACTTTCTTCATCACGGCAATAAGCGTAATAACTAAGATATTGATACGCAAAGCATTTCACTTTTGTTTATCATTAGGTAAGTACATTGACTTCTGCTTACGGAGGACGATATCTAAGACACTTCCACAGAGATTATCTTACAACAAGACGCACAGTTTAGCGCTACAGTACACGTATTTGAGTGATTAATTTTGCACTAAAAACATTTATTTTTAAAGATTTTTGAATTACAGTGATATAAAGGTTTTCCCTGATACATTTCATTCCATTGCTGTAATCTGTAACGCCTGAGGGTATAATTATATTAATCCTCAGGGGGGCACACGCTTACTTTGTGTACCATGTGTTTGGCAAGCACAAGGAGCCCTAGCTAATGTGGTATTTGCTTATACAACTTTACACATCGGTACCATATTTCTCTAACACATTATCTACACAGCTATCTGATCATTTAACTGAGAGAGACAAACTTTTTTTTTTTTACTACGTCAGTGACAGATGTTTACGCAATTACACAGCTGGATAACTTCACACTTACGAAATGGTATTTTGTCTGTACTGTGTGAAATGTTCATATTTTTTCGGAACCATTGTGATACTATGAGAGCTGTGAATGATGTATTTGGTATGAGATCATGATTTTTAAAGTACGTTTGAGGTAGATGACACTGTTGAAATGAGCAGAGAATTTTTTAGGTTTTGAAATTATTGGAGGAAGCTACGACGATTTTGAGATTTGGTTGAGGTTTTATAATGTTATGATGACGATGTGTATTACGCTGTTGCAGTATGTTTATGATAAATAAGCTGATGCTATATGAGGAATTTGATTATGCTACGTATTTATTATGATGAAATATTGATGAAGTGTCTACGAATATGTATATGTGTCATAAAGCAAGGAATAATGAGTAGTGGTTAGGGACTCTGTTTTGTGAAAAAGGATGTTGGAAACCGAGAATCATACTTTAAGAATTATGAAATTTGTGTATATGCGTGAATGTATCACTACGCTGACGAAAATTTTTTGGACACTGTTATATCTACAGGATTTTGTTTCTACAGATTTGAAACGCAAATTCTCGACCTGAGAAATTTTGAGACTGTCACTGTAACGCAAACTGCTGTCGTAAATATTTCGGTAAGAAAGTTAAGTGATCACCTTCACGTAATACGTCGTGGGCACCCAGCTGTGCGACAGACGCCTGGAAAAAGCCATTAGTGTGTGCCTTTCAGCGGCACAGGTGGAGAAGAAAAAAAAAAGGAGGCCATTATCCTCGCTATGGACATTCCTTTGTAGAAAGCATCGTAAATACGACACCCTCAAACTTGAAAATATGATTACACTGTAGAGTTCTTAATTTATGATATTTACTGAAATGAAATGATGAGAAACATTTCATGTCTATTGTGTTGCTAGTTGGAAGATTGTTTACTGCATTATGAAATGCCTTATGGCTAGCGAATGACGTTTCACGCCTTGCATTGCCTATTTTGTTTAATACCTAGTTTCTAGCTGCACTGCAGCATTGGTTAGAATAAAATGTAATAGATGTACTAATATAGTTATTTGATGCCTACAGATTCAGTAAAAATAATTCATGATCTACTTCCAAGAAAACGAGGGAACATAAATAGACATTTCCCTTCACAGGAACTGCATAAATAATTTTTTTTTTTACAATTTGGTAACTTGTCTGCTAGAGTAAGCTCTCGTGATGCATCACCCTAGTGTTAAGATGTGACATAGGTATTAAACATGGCCATTTTTACTGTAATATTTTTTCTGCTTGAGCTTTGTCATGTTTAGATATAAGTTATTGCATTTGCTGCAGTTCTTTTCCAGGCATAGTGCTACTAAATTTCACTTTGTATTACTCTGTTAAGCTAGTTTTACTACTGATTTTTTTCTTGTTGCTGCACATTGGCTCATATTAGTTGTAATGTTGCATTGCTTGGTAATTTAGATTTACTGCAGCTTGCTTTGCCAATTTCCATTTTTTTCCTCATTGCTGTTTGTGTTAATTGTTTTGTGCTGCTGCATTGCCTCGTCCCTTAGTTTATGCATCTGAGCTCAGTAGACTTAAGTTAGCTTAAGAGGGGGTAGACTATATTAGAGAATGAGTTGCAATGAATTGGAGGGAATGCATTGAGAAACTATAAGAAAATGGTTTGGCCAAAAAAGCATTTTGAAAGAGGATAGGAACAAAAAAAGTAGGGTTTAGGGACAAGTTTAGGTAGGATTTTCTTGGAAATAAATGATGAGGTAAGATGATGGAAAATAAATAATGAGGTAAGAAATATGTGAACATATAAATACAGAAAGCATGCTTGGATAGGATTTTTTTTTTTGGCTGAAGCAAATGTTGAAATAAGAGGGACGATATATGGAATGAAGTTTTGGGTTGGACTACAGTACCAAATGTTACACTGAAAACAACCCTGTCCTTTCCTTTTGTGTTATCCCACTATGTGTTTGTGTACCCTTGTGTATTTGTTTTCTTCCTGTCTCTGTGTTCTGTTTCATAGAATTTTTTCTCTTCTAATACAAAGCTACATTCACTATGATGAGGAATACTGTTATCCTCAAATATAATTTGCATTAATAATATGTTATTTACTTCATACAGATGTTTAGCCATTATTTGTTTTGTTTTATTTTAATGCTAACGTGTGAAGTTGATGTTTCAAAAGTTATTCTGATCTTTTATGTATTTAATTACGCCATAATTCCTGTAACACTGATGTATATGTTTATTTCTATTCTTTTGTAAAGCCCCTATTACTACAAATGTTATCTGTATTGTTATGTTCTTTAATTATGTATTTTGTACCTTTGTTATTGTATTCTTATGTTATAAAATTCTAATTGACACCAGTTCATCAAATTAAGTAACTTGTAAGTTACATTTCATTGCACACATTTCTGTTGGTCATAGTATATGGACAATATGTGAGAAGCAGGGACTGATAGTGTTTGCACGTGTGTTAATAATTCAGCAAGGGACTGGACTGCTGGTTCTAAGGACATTTCAAAAAAAAAATTGTGAGTGCATAAGTGGTGGTTTATGGACTTGCTATATTCTCCGCAAGACTCTTCGATGTGCACCTGCACAGTCGCAACAGATGGCTGCTGGCCATCTCTACAAGGACTACAGTGGGTCTACACCTCTGATGGCCCACCAATATCATTATTTCTACAAGGACTACAGTGGGTCTGCATCTCTGGTGGTCCACCAATACCGTAATCTCTACTGGGACTACAGTGGGTCTGTTCTGTGATGACCTACCTAGCAATATTCTTCAAAACTTCGAATAATTCTGCTGTGGGTTTGCTCTGTTGTGGACCATTACCTGTCTGCATGTCGAGAGTCAGCACTGTCTTTCCGTTGGAAGGACAACACTACTTCTTCAAGACAGCATGGAAATCCACTACTTCCGTGTGCATTTTCTTTTACTGATCAGACTTTGAAAAAAAATCTGCAATTTTACTGTGATGAATGATCAGGACTGTCTTTATGGACTGTGATAAAATTTTACCTTTTGACCAACATTGTATCAATAAGTGTGTGCATTTGATATCTTAGTATTGTAATTATGAAAAATGTTTTCAAATCTGTATTGGCCACTGCCCAAAACAATTTCTAAAATTTTTGTGGGGAGCATGGGGGCTATGTAAGTAAGCTGTGTTGGTTTTTATATTGGTAACGCCACGTAGCGCTCTGTATGAAAATCACTGGCTGTGCTGTGTGCAGTCTGTGGCTGGGTGGCATTGTTGTAATGTTTGCTATTGTAGTGTTGGGCGGTTGGCTGTTAACAGCGCGTAGCGTTGCGCAGTTGGAGGTGAGCCGCCAGCAGTGGTGGATGTGGGGAGAGAAATGGCGGAGTTTTGAAATTTGTAAAACCGGATGTCATGAACTGCTATATATATTATGACTTTTGATGATATTAAGATAAATACATTGTTTGTTCTCTATTAAAATCTTTCATTTGTTAACTATCCCTATCAGTAGTTAGTGCCTTCCGTAGTTTGGTATCTTTTATTTAGCTGGCAGTAGTGGCGCTCGCTGTATTGCAGTAGTTTGAATAACCAAGATTTTTGTGAGGTAAGCGATTTGTGAAACGTTTAGGTTAATGTTAGTCAGGGCCTTTTTTTTTGTAGGGATTTTTGAAAGTCAGACTGCGTTGCGCTAAAAATATTGTTTAAGCACAGTCATGTATAATATTTTTAAGGGGACGTTTGAACTATGTAGTTTTTCTCTGTATACGTTCACCAAACACCTGATCAACGTTCTAGGATGTAACTGTACAACAGTGCTTAAGAACTGAAAGAGATGACTGTTGGGATGATGGAAGTAAAGATGGTTCTGTGTCAGGAGGCATTCTCCCAGTTCGCTCTTCGCCAGTTTTTTCTAAGAAGGGTGGTAGTGATACGTTGTCGCCAGTAGGCGCAGCGAAAGAAGATTCAGAATTAGTTATTTACACGATGCTAGGTGCTGAACAGAGTGCTCTGACGTCGCAATGAGGCGTTTAACCTGCAGTGCGGAGTGACTTTAGTCCAGGACGGTTGAGTTTTTTGATCTTTTGTGGATTTTTATCGTACCATGACTTGGGCCGACTCATTCTGGTAACCGTGGTTATGAAACAGGCAGGAACTTTCTTGCTGATTATTATGTACCGGACCGGAAATCGAACCTGAGACATTGCATTTCGTGGGCTACTATTTTACTGATTGAACTGTCCTCACACGATTCACGGGCCGCATTCACAGTCATCATACAGAAGACAGAGGTCTCACGTTCGAGCCCAGGCTCACATCAATGAGTTTCATCTA
Source organism: Schistocerca gregaria (assembly GCF_023897955.1). Lineage (NCBI taxonomy): Eukaryota > Metazoa > Arthropoda > Insecta > Orthoptera > Acrididae > Schistocerca > Schistocerca gregaria. The sequence continues at coordinate 276,866,187 of NC_064927.1, forward strand.
CATCTACATCTACCTCTACATCTACATGACTACTCTGCAATTCACATTTAAGTGCTTGGCAGAGGGTTCATCGAACCACAATCATACTATCTCTCTACTATTCCACTCCCGAACAGCGAGCGGGAAAAACGAACACCTAAACCTTTCTGTTCGAGCTCTGATTTCTCTTATTTTATTTTGATGATCATTCCTACCTATGTAGGTTGGGCTCAACAAAATATTTTCGCATTCGGAAGAGAAAGTTGGTGACTGAAATTTCGTAAAAAGGTCTCGCCGCGACGAAAAACGTCTATGCTGTAATGACTTCCATCCCAACTCGTGTATCATATCTGCCACACTCTCTCCCCTATAACGCGATAATACAAAACGAGCTGCCCTTTTTTGCACCCTTTCGATGTCCTCCGTCAATCCCACCTGGTAAGGACCCCACACCGCGCAGCAATATTCTAACAGAGGACGAACGAGTGTAGTGTAAGCTGTCTCTTTAGTGGACTTGTTGCATCTTCTAAGTGTCCTGCCAATGAAACGCAACCTTTGGCTCGCCTTCCCGACAATATTATCTATGTGGTCCTTCCAACTGAAGTTGTTCGTAATTTTAACACCCAGGTACTTAGTTGAATTGACAGCCTTGAGAATTGTACTATTTATCGAGTAATCGAATTCCAATGGATTTCTTTTGGAACTCATGTGGATCATCTCACATTTTTCGTTATTTAGCGTCAACTGCCACCTGACACACCATACAGCAATCTTTTCTAAATCGCGCCAGGGATTTTGTTACTTGGTCTTTCGGTGATGGATGTCCCGACGTACCAAATGGTTAAATGAGTCTAAGCACTATGAAACTTAACATCTGAGGTCATCAGTCCCCTAGACTTCGAAGTACCTAAACGTAACTAATCTAAAGACACCACACACGTCCATGCCCGAGGCAGGATTTGATTCTGCGACCGTAGTTGCAGCGCGTTTCCGGACTAAAGCGCCTAGAACCGCTCGGCCACAGCGACCGGTCACGACGTACGGATGGCGGACACGCATAGAGGCGGCAAATGAAAATTTTGCGCTGGACTCGCCTGCTCGATCTTGTCTTGGTCGGTAAGCTACTTGGTGGATGGCATCTGAGTGCTGAAGCAGCGTGCTACACTACGGACGGATCGTGCTCAGTGTTTGCATTGATGTGCCAACGTCATGGGATAGCGATATTTACGTACACAGATGACAGCAGTATCGCTTTTGCGAGGTATGAAAGGGCAGAGCATTGGTGAATCTGTCATTTAGGTGATTCATGTGAACTGAGCACTAAGGGACTTAACTGCTGAGGTCATCAGTCCCCTAGAACTTAGAACTACTTAAATCTATCTAACCTAAGGACATCACACACATCCATGCCCGAGGCAGGATTCGAACCTGCGACCTTAGCGTTCGCGCGATTCGAGACTGTAGCGCCTAGAACCGCTCGGCAATGGGTTTCCGACATGATTATGTCTGCGCGTCTGGACTTAATAGACTGCGTACGCAAAATGATAGACGGACTAATAGGACATTCCATTTTGGAAATCGTTAGGAAATTCAATATTCCGAAATCCACTGTGTTAAGAGTGTAACGAGAATGAAAAATTCCAGGCAATACGTCTCACCACGGACACAGATGAATTAAGAGCTAAAAACAGAGTAGAGTTGTCACTGCTAACATACAAGCAACAATGCTTGAAATAACGTCAAAAATCAATGTGGGACGTATAACGAACGTATCCGATAGGACAGAGCGGCGAAATCTGGCGCTAATGCGCTATGGCAGTAGACGACCGACGCTATTGCCTTTGCTAACAACACGACATCGCCTGCAGCGCCTCTCCTGGGCTCGCGACCGTATCTTTTGTGCCCTAGACGACTGGAAAACCATGATCTGGTCAGATGAGTGATGATTTCAGTTGATAAGAGGTGATGGTACGGTTCGAGTGTCGCACAGACCGCAAGAAGCCGTAGACTCAAGTTGTCAAAAAGGTGTAAGTTGGTGGTGGCTCCATAATGTTATGGGCTGTGTTTATGTGCAATGGACTGGATCCTCTAGTCCAATTGAACAGATCATTGACTGAAAATGGTTATGTTCGACTACTTGGAGAACATTTGCAGCCATTCATGGTCATCACATTCCCAAACAACGACAAAGGTTTTGTGAATGACAATGCTGCATGTCACCAGGCCACAATAGTTCGCGATTGGTCTGAAGAACATTCCGGACGAGCGAATGATTTGGCTACCAAGGCCGCCCGATGTGAATCACCTCGAACATTTATGGGACATAATCGAGACGTGAGTTGAGGTCAGTTCGTCCACAAAATCCTGCACCGGCAACACTTCCGCAATTATGGACGGCTAAAGGGAGAGCATGACTCAATATTTCTACAGAGGGTTTCAAACAACTTTTTGAATCCATGCCATGTTGAGCTGCTGCACTACTTAGTGCAAAAGGAGGTTCGACACGATATTGTAGGTAACTCATGACTTTTGCAACCTCACTGTATAGTCCCATTTGAGAAGGAATATGGTGTACCGTAAGGAAGTGTGGCATTTAATAGCAACTGTCCCTGCGTGTGGTGGAACACTATGGACGGAGGATGGTCCACCCCGGTAACTGAACGGTCAGCGCGACAGACTACCGAGCGAAGGAGCCCAGGTTTGATTCCCGGCCGGGTCGGAGACTTTCTCCGCTCGGCGACTGGATGCTGCGTTATCCCTATATTCGTATCGTCATGATTGGTATTCCACTGTTGAGATGGTTGAATGAGTACCTGTCGTAAGCCAAAAACTGCAAAGAAATAGCCTTAATATTATCGCCGGACGGCCGTTAAACTCTCGGCTGCAGGTTATTGAGGCATATTGCACTGATGATTTACTAGAATTTCATCTACGCAACGGCACTGTGTAGAACCTGATCAGCCTCAATTTGTAAAACCTGAACGAATGATGCTTTAATTGGAGTCCATTCTACTGTTATGTCCCTGGCTGCGCTTTAGCGAAATACAATAACAGTGTTAGAGGCTATCAACGTGATTTATAAGGGGTTTGGATTTTCTGAGGCCATGGGCAAACTCTTGTCTGTGGAGTTTCCTGAATTTCTTCTGTGTATAGGAATTGGTAATACACGTATATTATAATTTTCATTCAGGGCTGTGCCGAATACTGATTACCCCGTAACTATTTTCGGCGCGGATTTCATGTCCGATGGCCCATTGATTGGGGCATTTCCTTTTATGTAATCACTTATGTGACATGGCTATAACCCTGTTTATGTTTGCAGTAAAGCCGCATATTAGAGCTAGTGACCTTCCTAACTGTATACTATACGCTCACATTTAAGAAGCCGGGCCGTCATCGATATGTGGAGTCAATGGACTTCTTATAGAGATACAGACTATAATTCTGGTGTGTACGAATGCTTTCGCGGCGATATCCGTTAATAAAACATTCTCGGGTTTCAAGCCGCGTCAAGTGGTTTACTTGTCCACGAGCTTTCGGCACAGAACTACTATGCCATTGTCAAGTGGATGAGTGTCGTGTGGTTGTCATTGCCGTGCTTATACTTCAGTTTTACTCGATGACTTCCCGTTACTACGAACTGTGACCTTTCTAACAGGAAATCACGAATCCAGTCGCACAACTGAGACAATATTTCATAGGCACGCAGTTTGTTTAGAAGACGCTCGTGAGGAACGGTGTCGAAAGCCTTTTGGAAATCCAAAAATATGGAATCAATTTGCCACCACCTGTCGATAGCACTGATTGCTTAATGAATATAAAGAGCTAGTTGTATTTCGAAAGAACGATATTTTCTGAGTCCGTGCTGACTGTGTATCAATAAATCGTTTTCTTCGAGGCACTGCATAATATTCGAATACAGTATATGTTCAAGTTTAAGTTATGTGATTATTCCCTATCATATCTTTATAAATTATTGCTTCCGGATATTTTCGCGACTGTATCTACTTGTTCCTCATTAAATGGTATAGTCGAAGACAACTAAATCCTTTTATGTTTCGTAAAATGCGGAATTTCACAATTCTCTTTGAAAGATGTAGTTGCCATTCACTGCACCGGATTAACTTTTTGGGAAAATGTAACTCAATACTAGGACTTTTTAGCGGGTAATATAATCACCACCACTACCGTCATCATCGTCTGCAAAAAGTCTCAAGCTGCAAGTAATCACATACGCAAAGTGATAAACGTATATTATGCACAGTAGGAGTCGATTGTACATACCAGGGAACTTCAGACTTTGTATGCTATTTAAATATAGCTGACTCTGTACACATTACAGTTTGCTGTTCAACACTCGTCGCTATATGTTGCATTTCCGGTGGGATGGCCAACGCATACTCTTCACAGGTGTGCCCACGTTCGGTGTTGTAAGTGACAGGATATTAGTTGTGAGCTGGTGAGAAGTCTGATCCCATAATCGCCCTTACTAGAAGACAATATCTGCAACTTGGATGTACCGAGTTTCACGACTAATTGTTGCTGTGCAGGTGTACACTGCTCAACACTTTAATGCTTGTTTACACCTTGATGAGGATAGATTTTATGGTCATTTCACGTTTGAATATGACAGAGCTCGACCAAACAGAGCTCGCCTCGCGAATGGAAGGATATTTTCAGCATCAAATAACGTCACGCAGAGAACGGCGAATTAAAGGCCAGAGTATGTGTGGCGTGCTTGTGGGAGGAGTAACACCGCTCCCAAGCCTTTTCTCCAGTTAGCCGTCATTGTGCAAGCTGCCGTACGGTAAGAATGATATACACTTCTATGGTGCACTTTATAGCAGTTATCCTTTACAAAATAAAAAATAATTAATTTATGTGTGTTTAATTTACGTAAAACTTGCCAACTTTCACCTCAAGTTAAGAACTCAAAATTCCACTAAAATTTCTGCGTGAGCTTTCTGGGTGTTAATGTTGACCTGAGTCAGACTGAACCCTGGCAGACAAGCTTTAACGCATTTCCTCGGCGTGTGGTGTGGAGACAATGTGATGGCATTGTTCGTCGGGCATTACCTGGCTTACTTGTTGTGTCCCAGTGAAATCAACGCGTCACAGCGCTGAGTGTTGGTTGCACGTGGCTCCGTCTTGGAAGGGTACGAAAATAAGAACAGACGTTACACAACAATGACTCTGGGCATTAAATTGTACCAAAACAGCAAAGTGTTCATAGCAGCAGTATCTCCATATCTCTCGCCAAAACGCCGGGGTGGTCTAGAGATAACGAGAACACTTCGGAGTAAGACAATGAGCAGTTTTACAAAGAGTAATCACCATCAAATTTACCAAAATGGTTAATTCAAGTAGAATTATACACAACTGAGATGTACTTCAGTCACATTCCCAAAATGGCAGACATAATTACTTTTACAGTGAAATGACTACCCTTAGCTGCATACAGGCGTTGATCTAAGTCAACGGGGACAGTTGAAAATTGTGTGCCCCCACCGGAACTCGAACCTGGGATCTCTTGCTTACATGGTAGGCGTTCTATCTATCTTTCTTTCATTTTGTTCGGTATTGTCCGTTGCGCTTGGTCTGGGCGGACGTCACAAGACATCCGTTCAAGTTGATCGTTGATTCCTTTACTCAGTTTTTTTTATTACAGAGGGCGAGCACCCCTCTGATCAAACACGATGAGCTACCAAGCCGGCATTCTGAGCCAGCGAGGACACAGAGGATAGTTCGACTGCAGGGACTTATCTCTGGCACGCCTCCCGTGAGACCCACAATCGCAGCTTATTCTCCCGCACTATATTCTTAGTGCCTCTGCCCACCATGCTCATTACTCGCGGCTTTACTGCCCATTCCCGTAAGAGTTCGAACACTGTTTGTGCATCTGCACAGAAGAAGATGGTAAAATGGCCAGTGAGCCTTAACTACATATACGAGGTGCGACAATAAAGTAATGAGACTGATGTGAAAAAATGTTGCTTACCGTTTTAGTCATGTTTAATGTTGTCTCCTCCAATGTAGTTCCCTTCTGATTGCACACCCTTCTTCCAGCGCTTCTGCCATTGATGGTAACATTTCTGGAACTCATCTTCTGTAATATCCTCCAAGACCCTCGTCACAGCATTTTGGACACCTTGTGTTGTTTGAAAATGGAGTCCCTTGACCGCCGTTTTGACTCTTGGAAATAGAAAAAAGTCGCACGGAGCGACATCTGGTGAATAACGTGGCTGTGGTAGTACTGAAATTTGTTTTGAGGTTAAAAATTACTGTTATGACAGAGCAGTATGGGATGGCACATCTCTCATACTAAGATCTTCAGTTATTATTAGACGAACCGTTTCTCCATTGATGTTACGTTCTCCTGCAATCATTTTCACGGATAATCTTCGATCAGATCGTACGAATTCACGCATCCTGGCTAAGTTGACATCCGTCTGTGAGGTTGACAGTCGTCCACTGAAGTCTTCATCTTCAACATTCGTTCTGCCTTCACTAAACATTTTACGCCAATGAAAAACTTGAGCTCTTGACATAACCTCCTCTCCAAAAGCCTTCTGAAGCTTACCGTAAGTTGTCGTCGCTTTTTCACGCAATTTAAAGCAAAAAGAAATGGCATACCGTAGCGCAATATTATGCGGTTCCATTTACATGACGAGACACACAAACACGTGTTACCTTATTACAGCACAACTTACGACTGAGCAGTTGCATCGATGTGCTTTTTGGACTAGAAGCTGCTTGTAGACCATGGTCAAAGATATTATGCCTACGCAAGCCTGCAGGGTTGCCACATCTTGCAAAGAAAATCAGTCTCATTAATTTATTGTCGCACCTCGTATATGAAGATGGTACTTGTTCTTTCGGACATGTCTGGAAGAACAGATACCATCTTCATATACATATATATAATTACTTTTATTAACTGCTATACTGGACTCAAGTACATAATTTTAATTAGCCGGACGTCAATCTGAAGTATAAAATTTGTAATTAGGCTCAACTTGCTGACCAGATAAATAAATCCAGAGAACATAGGTGGCTTTTCTAAAGTCGGCTGAAAAAGGTACAACTGTTACATACAACTACTGCCCAATGTGGCGCTGTCCGGCTAAGATACCAAACAAAGTTTCATTCTACCTTACAGACGCCATCATCAACAGAATCACATCTACATTAATCTTTCTTTCGGACCTGTGTTTCCATGTCTTGTTTATGTTGTGGCATGTATTCCAAAGGACTTAGTTCTCTTAACTTTTGAAGTATCTTAAATATACCATTTTTTCTCGATTCGTGAAAACTGTTGTGCCTTATGTCCTGTCAGTAACGTAAGCTGTGGGAGGTCTTTTTCAGATGTGAGGTTGTGGAAAACAGATAAATGTATTCGATAGTAACGATTCCATCCCATCCTCGCTGAAGGAAAAACGCTGAAAATTTAAAGAAGGGTAACAGGTGGGACAGCACAGAATAGGGATTTCCGTTATTACTCTGTCATCTGTCCACAGTACTCCCATAAATCTCAGTAAATTAATCAGTGGACAACTTTTGTCGAACAGATACAATTGTGAAACCCACAATAGTAAACGAAAGTAAAATTTTTAGCGCTGAAGAAGACACCGGTAACTTATCTAAGGACGGCAATAAATGTAGGGAGAACGCTGGCGCCATCACTAATGCAGAAATTGTCGCACACTGTGTAGCATCCAGAGAGGGGTGGTTTCTGAGTTCGTCGAAATGGAACGCGTGCCGCAGCCGTGGATCGCATTTTCCCCGCCACTCGGACCATATCATTTAAATGCAAATTCTTGCTCCTGATTGCATCCTGTCTGTCCCTTGCTTGATCCTTACTCACTTCCACTGCCAACCGGAGAACGCGTCCGAGAACGAAGACATAGACATTAAATCGTATTGTACGTCTATGTTTTTATTACGAGTTAACTGGCTCTTCAATTAAACTGTTAAGAGTTTATAACATTTATATTTCTAAAGACTCGTATCCCGTGATATGCTCGTGCTTAAATCATATGTCTTCATGAAATTTGTTGGCTCTCCATAACTCCAGCCACCAACGTCAAATCTAATACCGCATAGAATTCGAGATCTGGCAACATCAAAATCATAATATTTTTTTGCTGATTTCTTTTGAATGATTTTCAAGTGTCGACCCATAATTTGGAGCTTTTTCTGTAGATTCCGACTCAAGTCAGCCTCTGAAGCCACCGAGAGGCCTGGGTTTCATACCAGATCACGTGATATTCAGTTCCTACATGGAAGTCCACATATCAGTTCCTGGGTCATAAATTTCCACAATGTGAGGCACTTATGTCCCACTGGAGCCTCCAGCAAGATATATCTCATCATCGAGAGTCGTTGCACATGCGCCTGATTTGGTACCCTTCGTATCATGGAGCATTTTCCACTAATTCACGGAAGGGTCAGACCTCTCCCCTGAATTGACGTGGTTTCTTGCGTCGGTTCCTTCTTTGGATCATGTTTTGCACCTGCAGTTCAGGCACTAACGTAACTTTGAGCATCCCACATGCAAACTAGATTTTGACATTCGTGTTTAACAGGGTCATAACACAAGACTGCATCGAAATATTCCATTCCGTCATGAACACCAGTGAGATATATTATCTTTTTCAGGACTCATATTCCGTGATATGATCGAACATATGTAGCAGGAGGCTTCAGTGGGACAGAAGAGCTTGACAGTGTGGAAATTTATGATCCAGGAACTGACATGTGAATGCTCGTCAAGGAACTGAGTATCTCTGACTCTGAATTGAAACTCCATGCAAAGAAAGGATTCTGTTGGTAGCTGCAGCGGCTGGCATAGACATGAGTCAGAACGTACAGAAAACGCTCGAAAGTACATGTGAACACCAGAGAAGCCTTTGAAGGGACTCAGCAAAAAAAAAAAATATTTTGATTTTGATGTTGCCTGACCTCGAATTCGATACGGTATTGTATTCGCCGTTGGTTGCTGGGGTAACAGAGCGCCAAGAAATATATGACTCAAGCGCGAGAAAGTCACGAAATATGTTTCCTGCAATATATAGTATACCTAATTTGTCATTATGGTAGAGGAGAATATCTTTAATTTTTGTTGTGCTGTCCTGCTAATGTACTACTGTATTAATGCAACGGGGTGGACGATCTGCCTATTGTAGCAAAAATGTGATTGAACGGAAGAGCCGACACGTTTCCATTGATTGCCAGTCTAATCCCGATGGTCCCGTGCCCACTCAATCGTAACTGATAGGGTGAACATGTAGGGGTGATCCGCTGCGGAGCTCCATGTTCAACTATGTACGATGAACGGTGTGCCACAAAACACGGGTGCGTGCACCAGAATTGTGCTCTCTCTGCAGAGGTGCCAAACATCACCATCTATCCTACTTTACAGAGAAGACAAACCTCCGAACCACACGTTATGTGAAGAGTAGTGCGCGTCCACCCATTTAGCACATAGTGGTAGTTCCACCGTCCTTCAACTTCCTCTTCCAGTAGATGCTCACGACATTAGTACAAGAACAGTCAACCAGTTTCGCCGTTTTCGAGATTCTCGTTGATAGGATAGTGTAATAATAATCTGTCCTTGTCAAAGTCGCTTACCTCAATGCATTTCCACATTTGCAGCCCATATCTTTTCTAGGATGATCCGCCGTCCGTGCCTGCTCCATTTACATATTTCAGTTACCGTGTCACGTACCCGCAACGTCACCGGATGGCATCCAACTGTAAGTAGGCTGTTTAGGTTTTTATGTTGGTAACGCCACGTAGCGCTGTGTATGAAAATCACTGACTGCACTGTGTGCAGTCTGTGGCTGGTTGGGCTCATTGTTGGAATATTCGATAGTGTAGTGTTGGGCAGTTGGATGTGAACAGTGCGTAGCGTTGCGCAGTCGGAGGTGAGCCGCCAGCAGCGGTGGGTGTGGGGAGAGAAATGCCAGAGTTTTGAGCGGATGGTCTGGACGTGTGTTCGTCAGAAAAAGGAAATATATCCAGCGGTAATGTTAGGTGACTCATCCTGTGTATATTTCATTGGCTAACTGTGCCTATCAGTAGTTAGTGCCTTCAGTAGTTAGAATGTTTTATTTAGCTGGTAGTATTGGCGCTCGCTGTGTAGCAGTAGTTCGAGTAACGAAGATTTTTGTGAGGTAAGTGATTCATGAATGGTATAGGCTATTGTTAGTCAGGGTCAGTCTTTTGTAGGGATTATTGAAAGTCAGATTGCGTTGCGCTAAAGAAATATTGTGTGTCAGTGTAGTGATGATCAGAAAAAGTAAAGAGAGAACTGTCTGAGTACGCTCAGTTTTACTCAGCTGTCTTTGTATCAAATAACGTAGAAGCTTACCAGCACAGTAATTCATAAATTTTTCTGTGTGGACGTTTCACAACGTAGCGGTGGGTGGTAGTCGTAATATTTCGGCTTATCAGTGTATGTATATCTCGCGGAAAGGGCACGAAAATAAAATTATGGATTAGAGCCCACACGGAGGCTCACCGGCAATCGTTATTCCTGCCAGCCATTAGCGACTGGAACAGGGAAGGGATGAATGACGGTGGTACACAAAGTACCTTGTGCCATACACCACAAGATGGCTTGCGGAGTATAGATGTAGACGTAGTAGATATAGACTGGCCCAAACAGATCACTTCACTTTCCTGACTTCCATGAGCGGTTTACGTTCACGTCAGTGCCTGGTCCATACACAAAAACTGATTGATGATATGTTTTACTGGTTTTCAGCGGAGCTTGCAGTTTGCTTTCTGAACAAAATTTGAATCTTTAAATCTGCTGCACACCAGAAAACACTACTCCCTCCTGCCTGAGCCAACGCAGTGTTGTGGTAGTATTGCATTCCAGCATCTAGAGTATTCTCTCGGTTTCGGAAACACTTCAGTGGAGCAGAGATCGGCATAATACAAGTAAGTGGATCGAACTTCAGACCCGCCCATCTCAATGAAAAAGTAATCAGCGGCAAATAAGCTGAGAACAAGGGAGATGTCACTACAGCTTGCACAAGTGCTCTGTCCATCAAATTCCCCTCTAAGGCGGGACAGCTGTCATGACGCAAAAGCAATATCGCATTGCGCAAGCACCAGTACCGACTAGGCTTTTCATACGCGCGTGATACTTGATATCCGAGTTTGGCAGTACGGATGGATGAAACCTACAGGCAGCGCCGTTCACGTGTCGTGATACCCAGCTGCCACCACGTGCGGTGGCGCAGGTGTGCTCAGCGTGCACAATGAGCGACAAACCCGGGGCTTAACCATGGGGCGGAGCACTGCCCAGGAGAGCCAGCCACAGTTTTAGGGCGACGAGGGCTGCTCGCAGCTGCCACTTCACACGTGGCCTCTAGCCGGCGCTCGGCACACGTGCTCTGAGATTTGACACTTAGCAAAATGAGACACACGGGTACAGCTCAGAGTAACCCACTAGACTTCAACCCTCTCCCGCGATAATTGACAGCTGCGGCAATACATCCCTACCGCGGTAGCCAACTTGCTTAAGTGGTTTGAAGTATTAGTGGAAGACGTTAAACTCCGACAAGCCGGAGACGTAGACAAACAGCTTGCCTACGCGCCCCCCTCTCTCTCTCTCTCTCTCTCTCTCTCTCTCTCTCTCTCTCTCTCTCTCTCTCTGTGTGTGTGTGTGTGTGTGTGTGTGTGTGTGTGGTAGTAGAGAGGTGATATGCCCCCGAAACACTTTATGAATCTCACGGATCCATGAACTTTCTATTTTTCTGATGTAAACCAAAGTAAACACACTACTGGCCATTAAAATTGCTACACCACGAAGATCACGTGCTACAAACGCGAAATTTAACCGACAGGAAGAAGATGCTATGATATGCAAATGATTGGTTTTTCTGAGCATTCACACAAGGTAGGCGCCGGTGGCGACACCTACAACATGAGGAAAGTTTCCAAGCGATATCTCATACACAAAAAGCAGTTCAACGGCGTTGTCTGGTGGAACGTTGTTGCGATGCCTCGTGTAAGGAGTAGAAATGCGTACCATCACGTTTCCGACTTTGGTAAAGGTCGGATTGTAGCCTATTGCGATTGCGGTTTATTGTATCGCGGCACTGCTGCTCGCTTTGGTCGAGATCCAATGAGTGTTAGCAGAATATGGAATCGGTGGGTTCAGGAGGGTAATACGGAACGCCGTGCTGGATCCCAACGGCTTCGTATCACTAGCAGTCGAGATGACAGGCATCTTATCCGCATGGCTGTAACGGACCGTGCAGCCACGCCTCGATCCCTGAGTCAACAGATGAAGACGTTTGCAAAACAACAACCATCTGCACGAACAGTTCGACGACGTTTGCAGCAGCATGGACTATCAGCTCGGAGACCATGGCTGCGGCTACCCTTGACGCTGCATCACAGACAGGAGCGCCTGCGATGGTGTACTCAACGACGAACCTGGGTGCACGAATGGCAAATCGTAATTTTTTCGGACGAATCCAGGTTCTGTTTACAGCATCACGATGGTCGCATCCGCGTTTGGCGACATCGCGGTAAAGGCACATTGGAAGCGTGTATTCGTCATCGCCATATAGCGTATCACCCGGAGTGCTGGTATGGGGTGCCATTGGTTACACGTCTCGGTCACGTCTTGTTCGCATGACGGCACTTTAAACAGTGGACGTTACATTTCAGATGTGTTACGACCCGTGCCTCTACCCTTCATTCGATCCCTGCGAAACCATACATTTCAGCAGAATAATTCACCACCGCATGTTGCAGTTCCTGTACGGGCCTTTCTGGATACAGAAAATGTTCGACTGCTGCTCTGGCCAGCACATTCTCCAGATCTCTCACCAATTGAAAACGTCTGGTCAATAGTGGTCCAGCAAGTGGCTCGTCACAATACGCCAGTCACTACTCTTAATGAAGTGTGGTACCGTGTTGAAGCTGCATGGGCAGCTCTACCTGTACACGCCATCCAAGCTGTGTTTGACTCAATGCCCAGGCGTATGGAGGCCGTTTTTACGGCCAGAGGTGGTTGTTCTGGGTACTGATTTCTCAGGATCTATGCACCCAAATTGGGTGAAAATTTAATCACGTGTCAGTTCTAGTGTAATATATTTGTCCAGTGAATACCCGTTTATTATCTGCATTTCTTCTTGGTGTAGCAATTTTAATGGCCAGTAGTGTAGTTAACGATAATAGGAATGCTACTTTTTTTTCAAGGTTACGGAATGGAAATCACTCAAATCAAAGTATTTTGAGCCGTGGCGGCTGGAGCTAGGGTGTTCTACATGCATCGATATTCGGCTGCCTTGCTATCTTTGACTGCTCCCCACGGCGGGTTACCGGGTGAACCTGTGACGGGAGAGTCTCCGGTCGGCGTTCAACAAGCCGACGTGTTTTGAAAACAAGCTGGCGTCCCTAACCGTGGTGCATGGGCCTCGCCGTGCTCGCCGGCCTTGTCTTCTGTCGCGCCGGATGTACGGTGCCGATCACTGGGCACCCTGACGTGAAAAATTGTGGTGGTTTCGTCGTCTCACGCTGAACAGCTTCCCGGCTCGTATTTTGAAAGCTCCAAGTCACGTATGACTTTTAATCTGTGTTTCAATAAGAAGATTGTTGAAATTTATTGTGGCATGGGTAGCTGCCGGAGATGGTTCTGAACTTGGTTCCACAGTGGCTATTTTAAGGAGGCTGATGTTCCTCATTTCGTTTCGCATCATCTGTGGAGTGCGTGTTTTAAGTGGTTTTCGTGCAAGTTTTAACTTGCTTTAGGACATGTTGACCGCTTGCGGACTGGTTGCCGTTGTGTACGCGCCCGACATCTGTAGAGTTAATGGTTTAATCATTTGTCACGCCAGGATTTGGTATGTTTATTTAATATTGAAAGTGCGTCTAAGTGATCTCTAAGTTCCCCGCTAATTTACTGGGAGACGGGTAACGTTAGAGTATTGCTCCATAAGAATTTGGGGGCATGCTTATTATACCGGGTGATCAAAAAGTCAGTGTAAATTTGAAAACTGAATAAATCACGGAATAATGTAGATAGAGAGGTACAAATTGACACACATACTTGGAATGACATGAGGTTTTATTAGAACCAAAAAAATAAAAAAGTTCAAAAAACGTCCGACAAATGGCGCTTCATCTGATCAGAATAGCAATAACTAGCATAACAAAGTAATACAAAGCAAAGATTATATTCTTTACAGGAAATGCCCAATATGTCCAACATCATTCTTCAACAATAGCTGTAGTCGAGGAATAAAGTTGTGAACAGCACTGTAAAGCATGTCCGGAGTTATGGTGAGACATTGGCGTCGGATGTTGTCTTTCAGCATCCCTAGAGATGTCGGTCGATCACGATACACTTGCGACTTCAGGTAACCCCAAAGCCAATAATCGCACGGACTGAGGTCTGGGGACCTGGGAGGCCAAGCGTGACGAAAGTGGCGGCTGAGCATACGATCATCACCAAACGACGCGCGCAAGAGATCTTTCACGCGTCTAGCAATATGGGGTGGAGCGCCATCCTGCATAAACGTCGTACGTTGCAGCAGGTGTTTATCATCCAGGCTGGGGATGATGCGATTCTGTAACATATCTGCGTACCTCTCACCCGTCACGGTAGCAGTTACAAAACCAGAATGCCGCATTTCCTCGAAGAAAAAAGGCCCGATAATGGTAGATGTGGTAAATCCAACCAATACCGTGACTTTCTCGTCGTTCAATGGAGTTTCCACGACAGTTCCAGGATTTTCGGTAGCCAGAATTTTGCAGTTTTGGGCGTTGACAAACCCTCGGAGCGTGAAATGAGCTTCGTCGGTCCACAACACGTTACTCAACCAATCGTCATCTTCCGCCATTTTTTGAAACGCCTACACCGCAAATGCCGTCCGCTTCACCCCCTTCCTATGGCGATAGGATCGTAACACTGAACTAGCGCATTCCCCATTCTGATAATACAGCTTCACTAAAGGCGCCTTTTCAGGTAACGTAACATGCTGCGACTGCTGGCGCATCTGATTCTCTCTCTTATTGCAGCTCCTTTTATACACGATTGTCATGCGCAGTCACTGACGTTTTGCTGTCCAGCGCCATCTGTCGGACATTTTGTGCACTTTGTTTTTTTTTTTGGGGGGGGGGGGGGTCTAATAAAGCCCCAGCTCATTCCAAGCATGTGTGTCAATTTGTATCTCTCTATCTACATTATTCCATGATTTACTCAGTTTTGAAATTTATACTGACTGTTTGATCACACGGTATAATCCACTGTGGCTGTGGTTTGACCTTGTTTTCATTGCAATATATTTGTGCTGCAGGCCATTTGTTAAGCCTGCTCTTTTCCTGGCATCGGTGCGGTTATAGATTCTTGTCAGGATCGCTCATTGTGAGACCGGTCGGACCATATATAAATATATACCGCCTGCTAGTGGGCCGGTGCACAAGCCTTGAGGAATGAACGCTCGTATTGCCTGCCGGCCGTAGCGTCATTGCATCCAAATACTGCTGTGGGCCTTAACGATGTTCTCTGAAGTGAGGCCACTTAGTTAATAGTAGCATTTCTGTAAGTTATTTTACTGGTTAAGTTATTACTAGCCATTCTTATTTAACACTTATGTTGATCATTTGTGTATCTTTATCTACATCTACATTTATACTCCACAAGCCACCCAACGGTGTATGGCGGAGGGCACTTTACGTGCCACTCTCATTACCTGCCTTTCCTGTTCCAGTCACGTATGGGTCGCGTGAAGAGTGTGCAACTTCTTATTTTTCCTGCGTGCCAGTTTTGTGACCTTAGTTGGCCCAATTTACATTTTTAGTATAAGCATATTTCACTGTGGACCTTTATGTGGGCAGTTTAGTTATATTAAGGTTTAAGTTTTTTTTTTAGTGAAGTTTGGGTTGGAAGTGTATAGTCAATTACAGTGAAGATTTGTATATTGCATCAATAAGATGGCAAATGTCCGAATTGAAGTTTATATAATAAAGTCTGTTTTGAGTTAAATTAAAATTGTAAAACAAATCACAAGCTTCTCCATCACCAGCGATCCCGGGCTTCCTATTTCCTTTAAATAATTGTGGTGAGATTGTAATTTTGATTTCCTAAAAAATTGAGTAGTACCAGGGTTCGTATTTTATTTGGAACATTTTGCTACACAATCCAGCTACTTCTCTACATTGTCACAACAGCGACTTGGACATCTGTCGTAGCGTGGTACGAATTTTCCGACGCCCACGTCACAGAAGGCAGCCCCCAGCGCTTTCCACCAAATCTCCGCGCTGGTCTGCAGGTCGTAGTCTGTGCCAAAACCTGATCTCTTAGCGGGCGGTTTCTGTGTGCAGAGAGCTGAGAATCACAGGGAACAAAGTCTGGGCTGCATAGTGGGTGACCAAACACTTTCCATCGAAAACGCTGCAGGATAGTCTTTGCTGCAGCTACGGTGTTGCGTCGAGCATTGTCATGAAGAAGGACAACGTCCGATGACAACATTCGCGCCGAGCAGAATTAGCCGCACAGTCTCAGGCGCTGCAGTCATGGGCAGTGCGGCTGGTCCCGGCGGAGGTTCGAGTCCTCCCTCGGGCATGGGTGTGTGTGTTTGTCCTTGGGATAATTTAGGTTAATTAATGTGTAAGCTTAGGGACTGATGACCTGAGCAGTTAAGTCCCATAAGATTTCACACACATCTGAACGTTTTTTGACAACATTCGCTTATTCTGAACTGCCATTCGTAGACAATTTTCTCGAATCGCCTCATCCACCCACTGAGCAAGATCATCGGTTGACACTCGTTTCCTTGCCATACCACCCTCATCATTGTTTTTGGTACTTCCTGCACCGTCGTTTCCCTTTGCTGTCACGCATGACATGAAACATAATGTGGGCTGCATGGAGTAAGCGGGAAACGCTCTTCATAAGGAATCAAATGACAGCACGCATTTCACATCTGGCGGGGGGCTCTACTGCTCCAGCGTCTTTACATTGTCACTGTGAGCTCAGAACTGAAAAGTGCGACGCGACGCGATCGACGTGCATTCTAGAGACGATGCGCAACACACCTGCTCATAAATTTATCGGATTTTCCTTGTGGTTCTAATTCCACGACCTATCGGGCCATGTAAAAAATGTAGCGCCAGTAGAAGCAAAAACGTTTAAGTAAACGTGGGTTCTTCAAATAGCTGTTATGCTTCTGAGTGGCAACTGATTTCAGTATGAAGTACCGGCTAGTTAGCACAAACGTAAGTTTCGATTAAGTCGCCATCTATATATTTTTTGTGAAAGCTAAGCTCGCTTGATTTTAATACTTTTATTTCAATTACTATTTTCGACAGAACCGTGGTGTCATTTTCAGTTTGGCATTTTGAGAACAAATTGTAAATAGAATGAAATCTTCACTCTGCAGCGGAGTGGGCGCTGATATGAAAAATCCTGGCAGATTAAAACTATGTGCCGGACCGAGACTCGCACTCGGGACCTTTGCCTTTCGCAGGCAAGTGCTCTGCAAGTTTCATATCAGCGCACACTCCGCTGCAGAGTGAAGATTTCATTCTGGGAACATCCCCTAGGCTGTGGCTAAGGCATGTCTACGCAACATCCTTTCTTTCAGGAGTGCTAGTTCTGCAAGGTATGCAGGAGAGCTTCTGCGAAATTTGGAGGATAGAAGACGAAGTACTGGCGGAATTAAAGCTGTGAGGACGGGATGTGAATCGTGTTTGGGTAGCTCAGTTGGCAGAGCACTTTCCCGCGAAAGGCATTGGTCCAGAGTTCGAGTCTCGGTCCAGCTGCTAGGAAGTTTCAAATTGCAAATACATTAAAAATGTCCAACTGGTTTGTCATTTATAAAACAATGTTAGCAAATGGGTTGTTAAATGAATCAAAAGTAAAAGTACAACATCTATAGCACGTAGAATTGAAACTACAGGTCATGTCGGTGACCATGCGTGAGGTGCTGAAATAGTGGTGGTAGGCTGTATGTGAAATTATATCGTAAGTAGATGACGAATTATTCAAAATGTTTTCATTACAAACAATTTGTACTAACTACGACAATATTTCACGAAGAAGTCAGTTGGGGCTTGTAACCACACATTAGCAGTTATCTCGCAAACTGCTTGTTTGCACACGCACGTTTACGGGAATTTTTGTTTTGTTTTTGTTTTCACGAAAGCGTTCTGAAGAGTGAAGCCTCGGAATTTTTTATGTGAAAGCCCTTAAAGCTTTTGAAATAAAACCAACGTTCTTAACTTTCTACGTCTTTATATTACATAACTCCTCCCGAACAGGCCGTGAAGGCCCAAAGGTACCGACCGGCCGTCGTGCCATCCTCAGCCCACAAGCGTCACTGGAAGCGGATATTGAGGGTCATGTGATCAGCACACCGCTCTGCCGGCTGTAAGTCAGTTTCCGAGACCGGAGCCGCTACTTCTCAATCAAGCAGCTCCTCATTTTGCCTCACAAGCGCTGAGTGCCGCCCGCTTGCCAACAGCGCTCGGCAGACCGGATGGTCACCCATCCAAGTGCTAGTGCAGCCCGACAGCGCTCAACTTCGGTGATCTAACGGGAGCCGGAGTTACCACTGCGGCAAGGCCGTTGATTTTTATTCTACATGTCTACATATTTATTTCTCAACATAGTCACTGTGGAGACGAACACGTTTCTCCCAACGAGATCAGTTTGTTGATACCGTCAGTGTAGAATGTTTGTTGACGGAGGAACGACTTCACTTTGCTTTCACTGCTTCACCGCTATCAAAGTGAAGTCCTCGAAGTTGTTATTTAAGTTTCGGAAATAGATGAAAATCGGATGGGGCCAATTTGGGGCTGTGCGGAGGTTGACCGACGGCAGCCAACCGAAGGTGTCGTACTGTTGCAGATGTCGCAGTGGCCGTGAGCGGTCTGGTATTGTGATGTTGATGGAGAGGGTTCTCCATGTATGGACGAACTCTTAAAATTCGAAACTCCGTTGAGGACGCTGTTTCTCACGCACGGCATAATTACGTAAACACCGACATGTTACGTGCTACAATTCCGAGCCCTCTAACGGCATAGGGCTGCAAATACGTAAACGTGAAGAACAAATATGTAGAATGTTAATAACGTTTCTTTTCTTTAAAAGCCTTAACAGTTTTCACATAGAAAATTTGGAGGTATTAGTTTTCAGCATGTCCTCGTAATGGTGTATACTTGCATCAGGTTTCGGTATTAACTGGAGGAAGAAGAAAGGAAGATTGGGTTTACCGTCCCGTCGACATCAAAGTCACAAACCTGGATTGTGTCAAGGAGAGGAAAGGAAATAGTCCGTGCCGTTTCAAAGGAACCATCCCGGCATTTGCATGGAGCGATTTAGAGAAAGCACGGAAAACCTAAATGTTGATGGCCAGACGCGGGTTTGAACCATCGTAATCCCGAATGCGAGTCTCCAGTGTGCTAACCATTGCGCGACCTCCATCGGTTCGGTATTAATTGTAACACACTGGAACTGAACCTCATTGAAAAGTCTAACGCCCTGAGCGCTAGTTTCGGGACAGGGAGTCGAATCAAACCCACGTCGACATTACGACGGATTAACGGGTGTTTTCTGTCACAGCAGTCAGCCTGTGTGTATCGTTTATGTGATTTTCCACATACGTTTAGACAATTTCTGCGTTGGTTCCCAGTGTCTACCTTAGGAAATACAGTGTACAAACAACTGAAACGCAACAATACACAGAACAAGGGGGTACACGTTACACAGATGGCGCACACAGCTCCTTCCCTTATTGAGAAAAAAGGGTGTCGACTCAAGGACATTCTGTAACATAGCTTTGCTTACTGTCAGATATTAAATATAGGCTGCGTAAAATGGTTCAAATGTCTCTGAGCACTATGGGACTTAACATCTAAGGTCATCGGTCCCATAGAACTACTTGAACCTAACTAACCTAAGAACATCACACACATCCCTGCCCGAGGCAGGATTCGAACGTAGCGGTCGCGCGGTTACAGACTGAAGCGTCTAGAACCGCTCGGCCACAACGGCCGGCAAAGGCTGTGCATGGGTATGAGTTTGTCTCGGGAAAAACGCATGAGGAATGCGTTGCCATGGTTTGGCTACAAAATTTTATACACATACACACATAATTAATGTCTTTAGGATGTTGTGGTCTTCACTCCTGAGACTGGTTTGATGCAGCTCTCCATGCTACTCTATCCTGTGCAAGCTTCTTCATCTCCCAGTACCCACTGCAACCCACATCCTTCTGAATCTGCTTAGTGTAGTCATCTCTTGGTCTCCCTCACGATTTTTACCCTCTACGCTGCCCTCCAATGCTAAATTGGTGATCCCTTGGTGCCTCAGAACATGTCCCACCAACCGATCCCTTCTTCTGGTCAAGTTGTGCCACAAACTTATCTTCTTCCCAATCCTATTCAATACTTCCTCGTTAGTTATGTGATCTACCCATCTAATCTTCAGCATTCTTCTGTAGCACCACATTTCGAAAGCTTCTATTCTCTTCCTGTCCAAACTATTTATCGTCCATGTTTCACTTCCATACATGGCTACACTCCATACAAATACTTTCCGAAATGACTTCCTGACACTTAAATCTATACTCGATGTTAACAAATTTCTCCTCTTCAGAAACGCTTTCCTTGCCATTGCCAGTCTACATTTTATATCCTCTCTACTTCGACCATCATCAGTTATTCTGCTCCCCAAATAGGAAAACTCCTTTACTACTTTAAGTGTCTCATTTCCTAATCTAATTCCTTCAGCATCAACCGACTTAATTCGACTACATTCCATTATCCTCGTTTTGCTTTTGTTGATGTTCATCTTATATCCCCCTTTCAAGACACTATCCATTGCGTTCAACTGCTCTTCCAAGTCCTTTGCTGTCTCTGACAGAATTACAATGTCATCCGCGAACCTCATGGATTTTAATACCTACTCCGTATTTTTCTTTTGTTCCCTTTACTGCTTGCTCAATATACAGATTGAATAACATCGGGGAGAGACTACAACCCTGTCTCACTCCCTTCCCAACCACTGCTTCCCTTTCATGTCCCTCGACTCTTATAACTGCCATCTGTTTTCTGTACAAATTGTAAATAGCTTTTCGCTCCCTGTATTTTACCGCTGCCACCTTCGGAATTTGAAAGAGAGTATTCCAATCAACATTGTCAAAAGTCTTCTCTAAGTCTACAAATGCTAGAAACATAAGTTTGCCCTTCCTTTATCTAGCTTCTAAGATAAGTCGTAGGGTCAGTATTGCCTCACGTGTTCCAACATTTCTACGGAATCCAAACTGATCTTCCCCGAGGTCGGCTTCTACTAGTTTTTCCATTCGTCTGTAAAGAATTCGCGTTAGTATCTTGCAGCTGTGACTCATTAAACTGATAGTTCGGTAATTTTCACATCTGTCAACACCTGCTTTCTTTGGGATTGGAATTATTATATTCTTCTTTAAGTCTGAGGGTATTTCGCTGTCTCATACATCTTGCTCACCAGATGGTAGAGTTTTGTCAGGACTGGCTCTCCCAAGGCCGTCAGTAGTTCCAATGGAATGTTGTCTACTCCGGGGGCCTTGTTTCGACTCAGGTCTTGCAGTGCTCTGTCAAACTCTTCACGCGGTATCGTATCTCCCATTTCATCCTCATCTACATCCTCTTCCAATTCCACAATATTGTCCTCAAGTACATCGCCCTTGTATAGATCCTCTATATACTCCTACCACCTTTCTGCTTTCTCTTCTTTGCCTAGAACTGGGTTTCCATATCAGCTCTTGATGTTCATACAAGTGGTTCTCTTTTCTCCAAAGGTCTCTTTAATTTTCCTGTATGCAGTATCTATCTTACCCCTACATCCTTACGTTTGTCCTCTAGCCATCCCTGCTTAGCCATTTTGCGGTTCCTGTCGATCTCATTTTTGAGACGTCTGAATTTCTTTTTGCCTGATTAATTTACTGCGTTTTTATATTTTCTCCTTTCATCAATTAAATTCAATATTTCTTCTGTTACCCAAGCATTTCTACTAGCCTTCGTCTTTTTACCTACTTGATCCTCTGCTGCCTTCACTACTTCATCCCTCAAAGCTACCCATTCTTCTTCTACTGTATTTCTTTCCCACATTCCTGTCAATTGCTCCCTTATGCTCTCCCTGAAACTCTGTACAACCTCTGCTTCTTTTAGTTTATCCCTGTCCCATCTCCTTAAATTTCCACCTTTTTGCAGTTTCTTCAGTTTTAATCTACAGATCATAACCAATAGATTGTGGTCAGAGTCCACACCTGCCTCTGGAAATGTCTTACAATTTAAAACCTGGTTCCTAAATCTCTGTCTTACCATTATATAATCTATCTGACACCTTTTAGTATCTCCAGGCTTCTTCCATGTATACAGCATTCTTTTATGACTCTTGAACCAAGTGTTACCTATGATTAAGTTGTGCTCTGCGCAAAATTCTACCAGGCGGCTTCCTCTTTCATTTCTTTCATTTACCCCAGTCCATATTCACCTACTAGGTTTCCTTCTCTCCTATTTTCCTACTACCGAATTCCAGTCACCCATGACTATTAAATTTTCATCTCCCTTCGCTATCTGAATAATTTCTTTTATTTGATCATACATTTCTTCAATTTCTTCGTCATCTGCAGAGCTAGTTGGCATATAAACTTGTACTACTGTAGTAGGTGTGGGCTTCGTATCTCTCTTGGCCACAATAATGCGTTCACTATGCTGTTTGTAGTAGCTTACCCGGATTCCTATTTACCTCCGGAATATTTTACCCAAGAGGACGCCATCATCATTTAATCATACAGTAAAGCTGCATGCCCTCGGGAAAAATTACGGCCGTAGTTTCCCCATGCTTTGAGCCATACGCAGTATCAGCACAGCAAGGCTGTTTTGGTTATTGTTACAAGGCCAGATCAGTCAATCGTCCAGACTGTTGCCCTTGCAACTACTGAAAAGGCTGCTGCCCCTCTTCAGGAACCACACGTTTGTCTGGCGTCTCAACAGATACCCCTCCGTTGTGGTTGCACCTACGGTACGGCTATCTGTATCGCTGAGGCACGCAAGCGTCCCCACCAATGGCAAGGTCCATGGTTCATGGGGGGAGGGTCTTTAGGATACTGAATAAATATTATTTCGATGTATTAGGCCTTAGTGATACTGGGCGCCAATCACTGAAGGCTCGGTGACAGCAGAAATACTATTGTGACTTCCACGCAAAATGTGGTAATAAAAATTCGATCGGACTTCGCAAAGAAAAAAAAAAAAAGAAAAAGTACCAGATCAGGTCCGACTTGAGAATATAATATTTAAACGACACAGTGCCATGAGGAAAATATCGTCTTGCCTTGAAACAATGTGAGCACAACTCTCTGATACATCTACCTGAAAAATACAAAAATCCATTAAGAAATTCAATATAGTAATATAAAAAAATACTTACTACATTAGCTGGAGACAGCGCTGTTTATGAATGTAAGTTGTTATTATTCCATAAAAATACACAGCTTTTAGATCTCGACAACGTAGTACATCGAATGCTAACAGAGAAATGAAACATTAGAAGAGGACATATTCGCTTTCTTCATAAATCATTTGTTTCTTTAGAAAACAGAATGTAGCTTTCTTACAGAAGTTCTCTTCTTACTTTTCATGTATACAGTCTTTGAAATATATTTCACATTTATTTGTTATTCTACGTACTCTACGTATTGCTAGTGATATAATAATTTCGCCACAAGTTACAGGTTTCCTCGCAACAAATTGAAACAATACATATTTTCCTAAGATACTCTTTAACTCGCCCTCAACGTTAATTAAAAATGCCAAAGCTTGAAAATAGCGAGCCTTGTATGGCGAAATAAACGCTAGGCAAGAGACAGAGTATTGTCGAACCCAAAAAAATTTTCACAAAAAGAAGTTTCGTTTCTTCCCGTATCCAAGGAACTATCTGCTGTCAACATCAAACCCACCACGGTCATGTATGTGTCGAACTTTCCTCGTTGTTGTTGGATATGGCCATACTACACTGGTTCGTGTATGGCAACATCTTCGCTGTGTTATCATTGAAAGAATACGTGATTGCTCTGAATGATCATAGGAAAATTCATGTGCTCTAGCACCAGTGCCCGACATCGGTATTACTAAGTGGCTAAGCTGGTATTAGGTGTAAATTCCTGGTTGCAGGCTACCAATGTAACAACTTCCAGCGGCAACAAAAATTTGATTTGCGATATTTCATGCAGTTGTTGACCGCATTTAAAAATATAAAATGCTGTAATAATCTACTCATTTAAAAGCTGCAATGTCATGTCAAAGGCACAAGTATTACAGTTAGAAACTGTGCTTGTATCTTGAGGGAGAGAAACTCTCTGCGCTGACACTATCCAGACTATCTTCATCCAGCATTTGGGAAAGGGAACATTTAGCGACTTCAACTAACTGTACACACTACTTTTTAATCCTTTTGAATAGTTTTTCGCTCACACCTCCACGTAATGATGAAAGTAAAAAATTTATCGCTTACTGCATGTTTTGCTGTTCATGCAGTAAAACTTCAACATCAGGAACGACATTTTAATTTATTACTACTTTACCACTAACTCTATTCGTAACCCATTTGGGAGCCAATATCCGGGAAGATCACTGGATATACCTGCATAATCATATCATTGTACGACAGGTAGGAGATATAACGTCACAATAATTGACATGCGTGAAAAACTAGCTTTCGTTTAGCGCGGAAATTGCCCAGACTACACTGATCCTGTTTTTGATAGTGTAAGCAGTTGCCAGCTTCCAACAAACTTAAAACATAATCTGAAGCTTTATTATACATAGCTGTTCCATTCTTCAAATAATGTAGAGGGGTTACTGCCTTGGAACCTATTGAGAAACGCATGTATCCACTTTTTACGAAGTTATGAAGTAAGGTTTCAGATACTTACACTGTGGAAATAATCAAGGGATACAGGATAATGAACATGTTCTGAACTACCGTCGTTTTACTGATATCGCAATGTCTGGCCTCAAGTGCAGCTAAACTTCAACAACCAAAGGAAAAACTTATTATTATTATATTTATTATTATAAACTAAAAATTTTGTAGAGTATTTCAAAAAGAATAGTCTGGATTTTGTAGTCCTGTCGTCCGCAGTTGCATATAATCTCATGGTATGCTGATAACTATTACTTTGGGATCGTCTAACCGTAAGTGAATGAAAACAGTTTTTGTGCCATACGCGTTTCGCCTTATTCTTTAAAAGGCATCCACAGTGGAATGGAATATGTACATAATTTCGTTTATACCATTTAGTTTGTATTAATGAAGTATATATATATATTATGGGACGGAACAGAAAAAAAGTGCCAGAACTGCATATAATCTATATACACTCCTGGAAATTGAAATAACAACACCGTGAATTCATTGTCCCAGGAAGGGTAAACTTTATTGACACATTCCTGGGGTCAGATACATCACATGATCACACTGACAGAACCACAGGAACATAGACACAGGCAACAGAGCATGCACAATGTCGGCACTAGTACAGTGTATATCCACCTTTCGCAGCAATGCAGGCTGCTATTCTCCCATGGAGACGAGCGTAGAGATGCTGGATGTAGTCCTGTGGAACGGCTTGCCATGCCATTTCCACCTGGCGCCTCAGTTGGACCAGCGTTCGTGCTGGACGTGCAGACCGCGTGAGACGACGCTTCATCCAGTCCCAAACATGCTCGATGGGGGACAGATCCGGAGATCTTGCTGGCCAGGGTAGTTGACTTACAGCTTCTAGAGCACGTTGGGTGGCACGGGATACATGTGGACGTGCATTGTCCTGTTGGAACAGCAAGTTCCCTTGCCGGTCTAGGAATGGTAGAACGATGGGTTCGATGACGGTTTGGATGTACCGTGCACTATTCAGCGTCCCCTCGACGATCACCAGAGGTGTACGGCCAGTGTAGGAGATCGCTCCCCACACCATGATGCCGGCTGTTGGCCCTGTGTGCCTCGGTCGTATGCAGTCCTGATTGTGGCGCTCACCTGCACGGCGCCAAACACGCATACGACCATCATTGGCACCAAGGCAGAAGCGACTCTCATCGCTGGAGACGACACGTCTCCATTCGTCCCTCCATTCACGCCTGTCGCGACACCACTGCAGGCGGGCTGCACGATGTTGGGGCGTGAGCGGAAGACGGCCTAACGGTGTGCGGGACCGTAGCCCAGCTTCATGGAGACGGTTGCGAATGGTCCTCGCCGATACCCCAGGAGCAACAGTGTCCCTAATTTGCTGGGAAGTGGCGGTGCGGTCCCCTACGGCACTGCGTAGGATCCTACGGTTTTGGCGTGCATCCGTGTGTCGCTGCGGTCCGGTCCCAGGTCGAAGGGCACGTGCACCTTCCCCCGACCACTGGCGACAACATCGATGTACTGTGGAGACCTCACGCCCCACGAGTTGAGCAATTCGGCGGTACGCCCACCCGGCCTCCCGCATGCCCACTATATGCTCTCG
Organism: Schistocerca gregaria; assembly: GCF_023897955.1. Classification (NCBI taxonomy): domain Eukaryota; kingdom Metazoa; phylum Arthropoda; class Insecta; order Orthoptera; family Acrididae; genus Schistocerca; species Schistocerca gregaria. The sequence goes on from NC_064927.1 coordinate 276,892,682, forward strand.
CTCAAAGTCCGTCAGCTGCACATACGGTTCACGTCCACGCTGTCGCGGCATGCTACCAGTGTTAAAGACTGCGATGGAGCTCCGTATGCCACGGCAAACTGGCTGACACTGACGGCGGCGGTGCACAAATGCTGCGCAGCTAGCGCCATTCGACGGCCAACACCGCGGTTCCTGTTGTGTCCGCTGTGCCGTGCGTGTGATCATTGCTTGTACAGCCCTCTCGCAGTGTCCGGAGCAAGTATGGTGGGTCTGACACACCAGTGTCAATGTGTTCTTTTTTCCATTTCCAGGAGAGTATATGTACATGTATGACGTCCTAAACGTAGATTGAATAGTGTAAACAAAAATACTTTGTATATCGAAGATGCCTTGCAAAGAATAAAGACAAAAGGTGTATGGCACAAAATTGTTCATTTATTTCATTTAGTTGTGGTTAAACGATCCTAAAATAAAAATTATCAACATGCCCTAAGAATTATCTCTTTTGAAAGAAGTTCATCTTCTGTATGACTGAAGATAGAAATCATTTTAGCTCACAATAGGACTACAACGTCATTATTTTCAAGAGAACTATCTGAATTTTACAAGGATATATCTTTTTGATGCACACACGTACAACCCTCGCGAATTTCTTATAATTGGTTCAACATTGACAAATATTCATGCACGCACCTCCAGACCGCCTTCACTATTGCGGCTACGCGGCGTCGCAGTTGACCCCAAAGTTGTTGGAAGGAAAGACACACAGAAGGAGTCACGGCCCTTCTCAGAAATCTCGTTTCGTGAGGTCTCCGGGAATCATTGATGGGATGTGAAATCCGTAGGTTCATGATCGCCCACCTATGGCTGAAGCAGCTGATTGTTAAGAACTACTGTCGCATGCATGTGCCAATGCGGTGGTGCTCCCTGATGTTCAGAAATGAAACTTTTCACCAGATCTACGGCACTTCATGGTACTTGATTCATCCAAGACTGTTCTCCGAAAAGAGAACGAACCACAAATCTTCTCCCGAGAAAGATTGTAAAACGGATGAAGCTGTTGAGAGTCTTCCCCGTGTTGGACTATTGTATGTGGCTAACTTGTTCCCCATATTCTGAAGTTGTGACGTTTCATTTGACACAAAAGCAATTATTATCTTCCCTCTCGACGACCATAATGAAGTAACAAAATTCTTCACGTTATCATCATCATGAAGAGCTTTTGCGAACTGAGTCCTGTACGACATGAATCAAAGATGTTGCCATGAAGCATGCTAGACAGACGCAGAAGGACTGGGTGAGTCTTGGCTGGCACAACTGCTGTGAACTACGTGAGAAAACTAGGGGACAGGGTTGAAACAGATAGAAACGATAAAAATGGTTTATAAGGAAAATATTTTTCATACATGGCTCCAGCTGCAAGAATAGGAAAGAACGTATACTTCATAGTAGGTGTCCCATGTCAGGATAGGATAGCAAGGTACTTCAAAACAGAGACGTAAAATTGGGCTGAAGTGCTGTTGGTATACTGTTGTGGCTTTCAAAATTGCTATGTTTGGAGTGGGAACCTTCAAATCAGCGTGTTCTACGAATTACGAGTTCAGGCAGTTAAGATATGGTCTATCAATGCGAAAACCCTTAAAAAACTAAGGGTTGGTCAGAGAGTGCTGATATTTGCTGGGAGATCCACAGGAGGACAAAGAAAAATCGCAGCCAAAGTGAAGTGCAGACCCAGTAATTTGATGGCTGTAAAAACGAAACGATGACGGCCACGACATGTAGCCAGGTAAATCGAAGGAATACCTACTAATAAAGTTCTTTGCTGGATTCGAGGAGATAAGATAAGGATTTAAAGATAAAACACTGCACAACTGACTTTTTTTATCGTTTTATTACAATCTGAAATCGGAATATATAAATCTTTTGATTTTTGTAATTGTAATCTTAAGTAATAGTAATTTTTATATATGTCCTCCGTCAATCCTACCTGGTAAGGATCCCACATCGCGCAGAAATACTCCAGCAAGGACGGACATGTGTAATTTAGGCTGTCTCTTTAATGTGTTTGCCGCATCTTCTGAGACTCTGAGAAGCTCATCTGCAGAAAACAGCACGGTTTTAGGAAACAGCGGTCATGCGAGACACAGCTGACCCTCTTTGTGCATGATATACTACAGGCTCTAGATACCGGGTCCCAGGTTCATGCCATATTTATCGACTTTCGAAAGCGGTAGACTCATTTCCGTACTGTCGCTTGCTACAAAAAGTGCGCGCTTACGGTCTATCCAGTGACATATGCGGTTGGCTAGAAAGTTCTCCAACAGACAGGGAGCAGTATGTCGTCCTGAACGGGGTAACTTCAACAGAAATAAGAGTAACTTCAGGTCTGGCCCAGGGCAGCATAATAGGTCCTCTGCTTTTTACGATTTACATAAACGATCTGGTTGATGGTATTGACAGCGGCCTTAGACTGTTTGCCGATGATGCTGTAGTCTACAGGACAGTAGTATCACATGAAAGTTGTGAACAAATCAATTAGGATTTGCAGAAAATAAATGCGTGGTGCAATGACTGTCAGTTATCTCTCAATATTAGTAAGTGTAACCTACTGCGTATAACAAGACGAAAATTCCCATTACTGTGTGAGTACAAAATAAGTCATCAGCCTTTGGAAGCGATAACATCAGTCAAGTATCTGGGTGTGACTATTCGAAATGATCTCAAATGGAATGATCTGATTACACAAGTAACGGGTAAGGCGAACTCTAGATTGCGGTTTATTGGTAGAACCCTGAAGCGATGCAGTCCTTCAACGAAGGAAATAGCTTACAATACGTTAGTTCGTTCAGTCTTAGAGTACTGTCCGTCTGTATGGGACCCTAACAAGTTGGGTCTGATTCAAGAGATTGAGAAGGTCCAAAGAAGAGAGGCAAGATTCGTGACTGGTACATTCAGCCATCGCGAGAGCGTTACAAATCTCATAGAAAGTTTGAAGTGGGACATACTTGCAGATAGACGACGCGCTGAACAGAAGGGGCTGCTCACTGAATTCCGAAATGCAGTCTTCACCGAGGATGTAGAGCATATATTATTACCACCAACTTTCAAATCGGGTAATGACCATAATTCAAAAATAAGGGAAATAAGAGCTCGTACTGAGCCGTTCAGACAGCCGTTTTTCCCTCGCGCGATCCGCGAGTGAAACAGAGGGGGGGATATGACTTTCGCGCAAATTGTGCCCTACGCCACACACCGCTTGGTGGCTAGTGGAGTATATATGTAGACGTTGATGTAGATGTGTTCTGCCAACAAAACGCAGTCTTTGTTTCGCCTTCCCTCACAATATTATATATGTGGTCTTTCCAATTTAAGTTGCTCGTAATTGTAATTTCTAGGTATTTAGTCGAATTGACAGCCCTTTGTGCGTTTTATCGTATACCCACAATTTATCGTATTTCTTTTAGTACCCATGTGGATGACCTAGCACTTCTCTTTGTTTAGTGCCAATTGACACTTTTCGCACCATACACAAATTCTTTCTAGATCAGTTTGTAATTGGAATTAATCATCTGATGATTTTACTAGACGGTAAATTACAGCGTCATCTACAAACAATCTAAGGGGGCTGCTCAGATTATCACCTAGATCATTTATATAAATCAGGAACATCAGAGGGCCTATGACACTACCTTGCGGAATGCCAGATATCACTTCTGTTCTACTCGATGGTTTACCGTCTCTCACTAAGAACTGTGACCTCTCTGAGAGAAAATCACGAATATACTCACACAACTGAGACGATACTGCATATGCACGCAATTTGAGCAACAGTCGCTTGTGAGGAACGTTATCAAAAGCCTTCTGGAAATCTAGGAATGTGGAATCGATCTGAGACATCCCTTGTCGACAGCACTCATTATTTCATGGAAATAAAGAGCTAGCTGCGTTGCACAAGAACGACATTTTCTGAATCCGTGTTGATTATGTATCAATAAGTCATTTTCTTCTAGGTGGCTCATAATGTGCGAGTACAGTATATGCTCCAAAATCCTACTGCAAATTGTCAGTGAGATGGGTCTGTAATTCAATAGGTTACTCCTATTTCCTTTCTTGAATATTGGTGTGACCTGTGCTACTCTTCAGTCTTTAGGAACAGACCTTTCGCCGAGTGAGCGGTTGTATATGATTGCTAAGAAAGGCACTATTGTGGTTCAAATGGCTCTGAGCACTATGAGACTTAACATCTATGGTCATCAGTCCCCTAGAACTTAGAACTACTTAAACCTAACTAACCTAAGGACATCACACAACACCCAGTCATCACGAGGCAGAGATAATCCCTGACCCCGCCGGGAATCGAACCCGGGAACCCGGGCGCGGGAAGCGAGAACGCATACTATGAAAAGAACCTGATTGGTATACCATCTGGACCTGAAGACTTGCCTTTCTTAAGTGATTTGAGTTGTTTCACAACACTTAAGGTATCCACTTTCATGTCACTCAAGCTAACAGCTGTTCTGGTTTCGAATTCTGGAATATTTACTTGGTCTTCTTCCTGAGGAACTACGGAAAACTGTACTTACTAACTCCGCTTTAGTGGCTCCATCATCGGTAACATTTCCATCGCCATCACGCAGTGATGGTATTGACTGTTTTTGCCACAATTCCTGAACGTAATAGCATAAAAAGACAGTGGATTCCAAGGTGTGAGCTCAGGTCTTGGTAAACGTTTGTTAACTTGTAACTAGTACATGACAAGCAATGGGACTGATATGTAGCCTACTGCATATAATATAAATATATATATTCACAAAGAAATAAAAAAGCTCCTGGGTTTTAGTTGGTCAAGTATGATATATAGTTACTGGCTGATCAACAACATATAGATGTGAGGTGTACCAGCTGAAGTATGTGAACTGTGAATCAAGAATAAAATATCTGACTCGGAACGCAGCGTGACATGACGCCGTATAGGTTCGGAGAACCCCACTGATCGTGCCTGTGACGTTCGCCAAGTGTGCTTGCTCTTCCACGGCTGCTAAGGCACGAACGATTCCCGGAACTCTGTGAAATGTCCACAGAGCTACCTCAATCACATAACGGAGGGAAAGGCGTCCTTCCGGGGCAAATACGGTTTTCCACGGAACTGTCCGAATCCGGCGCTACCTGGAACTCTAAAAGGGATCACAAGTCCAATCGTGGCTCTGTGTATTCAATGTGACGTACACCCAGCTGCACACCAAAGGGCGCTTTCAGAATGACTGCCAAATATTTGCTCAACGAACGTAGCAATCTCCTTTCATACAGCTACGGAACAATACACACAGCAATACACGCAGTAATATGCGGACGTAATAGAAATTATCAGGAACAGTTCTCGCCCTGTGACGCGTAGATCACTCTCTCTGATAACTGTTTCTGACGAAAGAAAATAGTGGTAGTATCCCTCAGTTCACTATTTCATGACACAAGTGCCAAAATTTGTAGAGACGAAAGAGTTGAACAGAATTAGAATAATGGAACAAAAATCGCTAATTGGTTATTCGTTACCTCAGAAACTGATTTTGGGTGCAGAACGAAAAGAGGAAACAGAATATGAGTCCAGGAGCTTCATACTGTTATTATTAACATAAATTTATAGTTACTGTAACTAAAATTTTGTACCTGTAGTGACATAATTTAGTGTATAATCAATAGTAAAACACATGTAAGGTGAAGTGAGGCATCACAGGAAGTTTAGTTTTATCCTTACCAATAATCGTTCTTAAGCAAGGTGAGACTTCAATTACTTCCGGTACGATGGACGTGGAAAAATTATGGGCAAATTTTAAACACATTGTAAATGATGCATTGGACAAGGATGCCCCGAAAAAGTGGGTTACGGACGGAAAAGACCCACCATGGTTTAACAGTACAATTCGGAGAATGCTCAGGAAACAAAGACAGTTGCTCTTGCGGTACAAGAAAGATCGGGAGAATGAAGACAAGCAAAAGTTAGTAGAGATTCGTGCTGCTGTAAAAAGAGCGATGCGCGAAGTATTCAACCACTACCACCGTCATACCTTAGCAAAATATCTTGCTGAAAACCCAAGGAAATTCTGGTCTTACGTAAAATCGGTAAGCGGGTCGAAGGCTTCCATTCAGTCACTCACTGATCAGTCTGGCCTGGCAACGGAAGACAGCAAAACGAAAGCTGAAATTTTAAATTTAGCATTTGAGAAATATTTCACGTATGAGGATCGTACAAACATACCGCCGTTTGAGTCTCGTATGGAGGACATAGTGATAGACATCCTTGGGGTTGTGAAACGGATGAATGGGTGAAAATAAATAAATCGCCAGGCCCTGATGGAATTCCAACTCGGTTTTACAGAGAGTAATCTACTGCATTGGCTCCTTACTTAGCTTGCATTTAACGCGAATCTCTTGCCCAACGAAAAGTCCCGAGCGACTGGCAAAAAGTCGCAGGTGACGCCAGTATTTAAGAAGGGTAGAAGGACGGATCCTCAAAATTACAGACCAATATCCTTAACATCGGTTTGTTGCAGGATTCTCGAACATATTCTCAGTTCGAATATAATGAATTTCCTTGAGACAGAGAAGATGCTAGCCGGTCGTTGTGGCCGTGCGGTTCTAGGCGCTGCAGTCCTGAACCGCGGGACTGCTACGGTCGCAGGTTCGAATCCTGCCTCGGGCATGGATGTGTGCTAAGATGTTAAGTCCCATAGCGTTCAGAGGCATTTGAACGATTTAAGAAGCTGCTGTCAATGCATCAGCACAGCTTTAGAAAGCATCGCTCCTGCGAAACGCAACTCGCCCCCCGAACCATGGATGAAGGGTATCAGACGGATGCCATATTCCTTGACTTCCGGAAAGCGTTTGACTCGGTGCCCCACTGCAGACTCCTAAATAAGGTACGAGCTTATGAGATTGGTTCCCAAATATGTGAGTGGCTCGAAGACTTTATAAGTAATAGAACCCAGTACGTTGTCCTCGATGGTGAGTGTTCATCGGAGGTGAGGGTATCATTTAGTGCCTCAAGGAAGTGTGGTAGGTCCGCTGTTGTTTTCTATCTACATAAATGATCTTTTGGATAGGGTGGATAGCAATGTGCGGCTGTTTGGTGATGATGCTATGGTGTACGGGAAGGTGTCGTCGTTGAGTGACTGTAGAATGATACAAGATGACTTGGACAGGATTTGTGATTGGTGTAAAGAATGGCAGCTAACTCTAAATATAGGTAAATGTAAATTAAAGCAGATGAATAGGAAAAAGAATCCCGCAATGTCTGAATACTCCATTAGTAGTGTAGCGCTTGACACAGTCACGTCGTTTAAATATTTGGGCGTAACACTGTAGAGCGATATGATGTGGGACAAGCATGTAATGGCAGTTATGGGGAAGGCGGATAGTCCGGTTCATTGGTAGGATTTTGGGTAGATGTGGTTCATCTGTGAAGGAGACCACTTATAAAACACTAATACGACCTATTCTTGAGTACTGCTCGAGCGTTTGGGATCCCTATCAGGTCGGATTGAGGGAGGACATAGAAGCAATTCAGAGGCGGGCTGCTAGATTTATCACTGGTAGGTTTGATCATCACGCGAGTGTTATGGGAATGCTTCAGGAACTCGGGTGGGAGTCTCTGGAATCGCTACTGAGGAAATTTAGAGAACCAGCATTTGAGGCTGACTGCAGTACAATTTTACTGCCGCCAACTTATATTTCGTGGAAAGACCACAAAGCTAAGATAAGAGAAATTAGGGCTCGTACAGAGGCATATAGGCAGTAATTTTTCCCTCGTTCTGTTTGGGAGGGGAACAGGGAAAGAAGATGCTAGTTGTGTTACGAGGTACTCTCCGTCACGCACCGTATGGTGGATTGCGGAGTATGTATGTAGATGTGTATGCAGATAGAGCCTGCCAATGTTCAAATGTGTGTGAATTTCTAAGGGACCAAACTGCTGAGGTCATCGGTCCCTAGACATACACACTACTTAAACTAACTTATGCTAAGAACAACACACACACTCATGCCCGAGGGAGGAGTCGAACCTCCGGCGGGAGGGCCCGCACAGTCAGTGACATGGCGCCTCTAGCCGCACGGCCACTCTGTGCGGCCCTGCACGAGTGATAAGCACTGTGTACGTTGAACATATGCATTAAAATCAAAACTCCACCTAGAAAAATTCTACACGAGTCCACATTGTCTGATGTGAAATTAGCGGCGAGTTGACAGTGGACCAGATCTGAGTTTCTGATAGTGATATAGTGATGTGGCCGCACGAATCACAGAATCTAACTGGTGTAATCGTTTTCGTGGTGGTCTTCTGTGTACAAACGATTATCCAAAATCAGGAAGGCAGAAAAATATCAGCAGGCGAATGAGGTGTCGATTTTACGACGCTGTTTTGAAGAAAATTGTCATGCATCGTGCGCAAAACGTTCAAGAAGCGAGTTCACAGAATAATGGCCAAATACATGTTCTAACTACTTCCGTTGTATGTGCACAAGTTCGGGTATGTCGGGGATGTCAGGTTCCGGCTGGAGAAACTGCTTCCAAAATATCTAGCGAACATGGGATTCATAATACAATATAAAATTTCTGCTGTCGCCACGGAACGGATCATGAGAAACTTAAGTTATTTTTTGTCCTCTGGCTGTGAGTCTGACTAAGTCTAAATCACCATTTATAAAATATAATCGCACTCAACATTTATATTACCTACATTGAGTATGTCTCTCACCAAAATTTCTATAGCACAAGATGATCTACAACATACGTGAAAATTTCTACAGCACAGCAACCCCCTCAAAGGTAAAGCCCTACTATCCGTTTCACAGTAAAAATTTACCAAGGCTAAACCTTTCCGCCACCAGCAGATACGTGTTGGTTCAGCGCAAATACACTTAGACCACGAGGCGTGGGACACGCCATAGAATACAATTATTTAAAAAACGACAATTAATTCTTGTTTCCTAACACATTATTATGGAAATATGCGTGGAAATTCTGTCTTGAGCAAACACAGAACCTTCTCATTTAACACACAAACACGTTTTGGTGAAGTTTTGTCACCGTCAACTGCCATCCATGGTAGCTTTGTTTGTTGTATACTGCCTTCATACATCTGATCACCAAGACGCTTATGACAATCTGGTGACGGGTTTTACAAGATATGCGTCCAATAAAGTCATTGGTTTATCAATTGGTGACTTCTTATTTAATGACCAATACAGTAATTGCGCAGTACTTTTATCGTGTTTATATTGCAATTACTGTTTTTGTTTTTTAATCTCTTAATGTAGTAGACAGTAATAATTTTCCTTTTATTTTTATTGTAGATTTTGAAGTTGGTTACCGCCTAGCACAAACCCGTAATTCTGTTCAAAAAACTTTGCAATCAATCACATGACCACTTTCACGACGGTCGCTTTATGTCAAATTGTGCTTGATATATCCGTATGGCAACATCTCGATTGCCGCTGGATTATTTTCTCTACGTGCTGTAACATTGCCAGTTTTCATCGTAGAGGTTGTTGCTGAGAGTCGATGAGCTCTCTCATCAGTACAAATAAAACATGAGCTAAGATTTTGGATCGCATTAGTTGTTCAAACACAATTTGATTCCCGCGGAATACGGTAATTAGCTCTTTCAAAAACTGCAGCCACCAATGTTTGAAGGTATACGAGTCGAGGATATTTCCACGGAATGTGAGTACAGAATTCTGCCTCCTTCTCATAAAAAGGCCAACCTTAACATGCAGAAGTCAAGACCCAGGTGGATGCCTTTGGTGCACTAACGAGGAGAACACGGTAAGTGCTATAACCTCACTTCTCAGAAACTTCACACAATCGATAGGTACTCTCCTGTGTCGGAGGAAACGACGGAGAACATTTTCAAGGTATTTTTATGTGTCTTTCAGCGATATACAGTTCAATGGCAGCTGTGGCAGAGTGGATAGCGTCGCTGATTCACACATTTGCGCCCTTTGTTCGAAAACGTTTTTTTTTTCTCATTTACTCATGTGCATAGAGGATTACTATACAAATGTTTTCCATAGTATATCGACATAACGTTGTCCTTATTCCTCTGCTAATCGTATGCGTGGTGAACGTATTAAAAATAAATAAATAAATCACAAATTTGTTACAGATTGTTTACAATGGAATTGCTGCAGTTTATGTTGATTCATAATCAAATGCAAGAGCACGTTTTCAGTAAAGTGGTCCGTTATGCGTGATTTGCATCGAAATTATTTCCAACGTGTTAAGTCTTCAGAAATGTTAACGACGTTTCTTTTCCGAGTGAGAGTCATACGAAGAAATGCCACTGTGGAAAACCTGTCTTCACGAGATACTCGATGTGTTCAGAATTTCTGTGTTTCGACTGTTTCTATGATCGATGCCATGCACCAAATCTTTCTGAAGAATAAACATAAGAATAAAAATAGATAAGAAATAATATAAGAACGAAACATGTCCGCAGCTCGTGGTCTAATGGCTAGCGTTGCTGCCTCTGGATCACAGGGCCCCGGGTTCGGTTCCCTGCCGGGTTGGGGATTTTCTCTGCCCGGGGACTGGGTGACTGTGTTGTCCTCATCAATCATCATCATCATCATCATCATCATCATCATCATCATCACCACCACTCGCGTAACGGAGTGGCGAGGGGAAGGTCATCCGGCCACTCCTTGAATTACACATGCCAAATCCGACCCTAACCATGCCGGCCCGGCTAAAATGTTGGAAAAAGGTACAAGAGAAGTAGAAGAGAATATAAGAACGAAACATAAAAATTTAAGAGAGCTATTCAGAAAGTAGGGAACGTTTCCGTTTGACGCCGCTAGGCGCGTGCCAGTCGCATATATTTGGTATGTGCGTGCTCTTCCGCTCAGTCGGCATCCACCCTTGATAACGGGAACGTCCTGCGCGTCTCGTTTTTTCGATATTCGAATATGAAATGTGCGCTGCAATCGAAAATCCCGCCAATTGTGATGTGCGCTCTGCGATACGGTTTTTATCGTGAACCTAGCGAAGTGTACGGAAACTATGTAATGAGTGAATGTTCCGTCCGTAAATGGAGCATTCCTTTTAAAAATGGCCGAACCAACGTTCATGAAGAAGAGAAGAGTGCACACTCGAGCACTGTGACTGAAGATCTTGTCGCTAAAGTTGATGAAACGATTCGTGGAAACCGTTGCTTCACAATACCGGAGCGTTCGCTTTCTTTTCCACAGGTTTCACGGTCTTTGTTGTTTGAAATTGCCACTCAAAAGGTAGGCTACCACAAATTTTGTGCACGATGGATATCCAAAATGCTTACAAAGCATCATAAAGAACAGCGCATTGGGGCCAACGTTGATATTTCTGGAGGCCTACCAGAAATACGGTGATTAATTACTGGATCGAATCGTAACCGGTGACGAGACTTGGGTGAATCACGTCAATTGCAAGACAAAATTACAATGCATGGGGTGGGGGCACACAAGGTCCCCCCAAAAACCAAGAAAATGTTTGCAAACCTTGTCAGCAAGGAAGTTGGTGGCGACAGTATTTTGCGACAGGCAAGGTGTGATTCTTATTGATTTTCTCGAACGTGGAGCAACCATAAATTCCGCCCAGTACTGTAAAACTTTGTGCAGCCTTAGAAGAGCAGTTCAAAACAAACGCCGAGGAAAGCTGACGTCCAAAATTTTGTGTTTGCTCGACGGTGCCGGACCTCACACAGCAAACCGCACTAAAGAACTTAATTCATTCAAATGGGAAGTTTTCCATCATCCGCCCTACAGCCCTTACGTTGCACCAAACGACTTACACTTGTTTCCCAAGATGAAGAACTGGCTTGCAACGCAGCGCATTGATGACGATGCGGAACTCCAGGTGGGCGTGACTCACTGCCCGAAGTCTCAGGCGGCAGAATTTTACGTCGAAGGTCTTTCAGTGTTATGGTAAGTGCCCCAGTGTGTGTAGTGACTATGTGGAAAAGTAGTACGCCAAGTCGCTCTTTCAGATGTGTACAACAAAATGTATTTCCTGTACTTAGTTTCTTTTTAATGCCAGAAGGTTCCCTACTTTCTAAACAGCCTTCGAAAAAAGGACTGAAACGGTTAAAAATAACATTATATAATTAATGCACAACACTTACCGTGAAACCCAGTTCTTAGTCCATAATTATTATATTGTTCTTGGATCCCCAAGCTTGATAAGAATCATTCTTGTAGTAACCTTCTACGGACATGGATAGATAAATGAACAAGTAAATAGAAACAATAACTGGGTATCTAACACGGGTTGCAAAAATGATACCCACTACGCTAGCCACTGTGTCACCATTTCGGCTGACATCGCGCTCTGAAAGGCACATAAGTTACTTCGGAAACTCTTACCATCGTTTTCACAGAAACGATCGAATATCTACGAGTAAGCCGGAACTCGTATTCGTTTACTTTAACTTGTTTTCCACTGGACGAAGTTTCTGGAAAACGGGATTAAAGCACTCGCCGTGTTCTCCTCTGAGGACCACCATTTGGATGACTTGTGCAGCACAATTGCTATGTCCCACTTACTGGCATTAGGATCCACGGCGGTCAGTGTTTTGACCGCTTTGTCGGATTACCTGCAGCCGTCACCGCAGTTTGCCTACCTTGTAGGAACCCATTACCCTATACCCACAAGTACTGCACTTTTTTCGTAGCCCTTTAGTATTTTGGGGAATCTTCCTTTTTCGACGAACTCACTTCTGAGGAGTGCTGCGAAAGCAGAGAGAGAATCTCACGCTGCTGACGTAGGACGTAGGCTACCATCATCGAATTCAAGTGTGCAACTCCCCCTCCCCCCCCCCCCCCCCCCCAGTGACTATACATTCGGTTGGGTGGTGGGGAGGGGGGCCTACCGATTCAGTGTGGAGCAAATACGAGCGTTGAAAGATTCAGTGAATCTAACAGTCGGCTGCGTGCATCCCTCGCTGTCGATGGACCCCCTCCCCATAGGAAAGCGACAAACTCCCTCACTGCCTGGCACCGACAAAAAGCGACAAAAAAAGAAACAGACGCAGAGCACAGTATTCAGTAGGGGTCACGGCCAAAAAAGAGAAACAGCCGCCGAATCTCTAAAATTAAAAAATTCATGAGGGCTCGCATCGTGAAATCCCATCGAGTGGGGGGCGGTTCCGTTTGCTGGCGGTGATTCTACTGGCTGAAACCTAACGCGAGAAACTGGCTCTCCACGCCGATCGAGAGACGAACGGATGGTGAGGGAGGTGATAACAAGAAGCATCGGTATCCACACTAACTTACGTCTCTCGACAAGGTTATCCAGTTGTGGGAAAAAGAAAACAAACGCGTAACGAGGTATAGGCGTAACAGAGACATGGCTGCGAGTCTTTTAGGCTTAAGCTCACTAGTTTTAGTGAACGGCTGGAGAAAATGAATGTGTGCACGAATTTTAGTGTCGAATACATTTTGCTTACTGGAATCATTCAGTGTATTAAACATCATATTTCGACAATTCCATGTGGTAATACGCGACCCAGTCACATTAATGTGACTACTACCTGTGTTCGATGTCAACGTGCAATAACCACTCACAGACGGCAGATGCCATCACTTCCCGTGGAGCGTATAAAACTACGGTGTCGAGGAGATGCAGAAGCCGGCCGCTATGACCGAGCAGTTCTAGGCACTTCAGTCCGAAACCGCGCTGCTGCTGCTGTCGCAGGTTCGAATCTTCCATCGGGCATGTATGTGTGTGTCGTGTCCTTAGGTTAGTTAGGTTTAAGTAGTTCTAAGTCTAGGGGACCTAGACCTAAGGACATCACATACACCCATGCCCGAGGCAGGATTCGAACCTGCGACCGTAGCAGCCCCGCGGTTCCGGACTGCAGCGCCAGAACCGCAACGGCCACCGCGGCCGGCGGAGTGCTAGTTCTGCAAGGTTCGCAGAAGAGCTTCTGTAAAGTTTGGAAGGTAGGAGACGAGATACTCGCAGAAGTAAAGCTGTGAGTACCGGGTGTGAGTCGTGCTTCGGTAGCTCAGTTGGTAGAGCACTTGTCCGCGAAAGGCAAAGGTTCCGAGTACGAGTCTCGGTCTGGCACACAGATTTAATCTGCCAGGAAGTTGTCGTAATGAAACAGTGGAGCGATTTATCTGATGACCGAAAGTGCACGGCTGTTGGCTTTTGGGCCAAGGTTGCAATCATTTCTAAACCGCCCAAGCTGCCGAGGTTAAAGTATATCGTGCTTGACAGAACGGCGTTATCCAAAACTGGCGCCGAGGCACCTGTAATGAGTCACAGACCATAGATGGCAGGTATGAACGACGGCTGCGGCGATGTGTATGGGCCAACAGATTTGCAACTGTTGAGCAACTGACCGCCCAGATGAACCAAAGAGCTACCAACAGTGTCTAACCAACGACCGTTCAACGGACATTGGTGCGTATGAACCTTTGCAGCAGGCGTCTGGTTCACGCACAGTTGCTGACTGCTGTTCTTTGCCGACGAAGACTTGAATTAGCAAGCCATTACTGTAACTGGACGTCCAATGCGTGGTGAAAGGTCACCTTTCCAGATGAATCTCCATCGAGCAAGCTGCAACAATCATCGGAAGTTTCGGAACCGGAGGAGAGACCGTTATGGTCTGAGGAATGTTTTCGTGGCGCTCTCTGGGTGATTGGTTATCCTGGAAGGCAGTATGGATCCACACAAGTACACAGGTATCATGGGGGATCATGTTCCCCGGCATGATGGCATCTACCAGCAGGACAATGCAGCGTATCACACAGCTCGAAGTGCAAATGGGTGGTTCGAAGAGAACCATGTGAGTTTATCGTACTCCCCTGACCATCAAACTCTCCGGATTTAAACTCTGGAATCTGGGGAACCGTCTCGATCGGGTTGTCCGCGACACGGATCTTCAACCGAGACGCCCAGTACATCTGGCCACGGCACTCGAGTCGACATGGTTCCACATGCCGGTCGGTAGCTTCCAGAACGTCACTGACTCTCTTCCTGCAAAAGGTGTTTGTTCAGGCTTTCGACTGGTGGTCACATTAAAGTGACTGGACAGTGTAAATATCGGTACGTTGCCGTGAGCGGCGAATGTGCATCAGAGATAAACTATTTGATCAAAAGTATCCGGACACCCCCCAAAAAGATGCGTTTTTCACATTAGGTGCATTGTACTGCCACCTACTGCCAGGTAGTCCATATCAGCGTCCTGAGCAGTCATTAGACATCGTCAGAGAGCAGAATGGGACGCTCCGCGGAACTCAAGCGCTTCGAACGTGGTCAGTTTTGTCACACGCCTGTACGCGAGATTTCCAAACTCCTAAGCATCCACTGTTTCCGATCTGATAGTAAAGTGGAAACGTGAAGGGACACGTACATCACAAAAGCGTACAGGTTGACCTGGTGTGTTAACTGACAAAGACCGTCGATCGTTGAAGAGGGTTGTATTGTGTAATAGGCAGACATCTATCCAGAGCATCACACAGGCATTCCAAACTGCATCAGGATCCACTGCAAGTATTATGACAGCTAGGCGCGAGGTGAGAAAACTTGGATTTCATGGTTAAGCGGCTGCTCATAAGCCACACATGACGCTGGTAAATGCCAAACGATACCTCGTTTGGTGTAAGGAGCGTAAACGTTGGACGATTGAACAGTGGAAAAACGTTGTGTGGAGTGGCGAATCACAATGTCGCGATCTGGTGGCATTGTGTAGGTATAGCGAATGCCCGGTGAACGTCATCTGCAGGCGTGTGTAGTGTCAACAGTAAAATCCGGAGGCGGTGGTGTTTTGATGCGGTTATGATTTTCATGGAGGGGACTTGCACTCCTTGTATTTTTTTTGGCACTATCACAGCACAAGCCTACACTGATGCTTAAGCACCTTCTTGCTTCCCACTGTTGAAGAGCAACTCGGGGATGGCGACTGCATCTTTCAAAACGATCGAGCACCTCTTCATAATGCAGGGCCTGTGGCGGAGTGGTTACACGACAATAACATCCCTCTAATGGACTGCCCTGTGCCGAGTCCTGACTTAAATCCTGTGGATCACCTTTGCGATGGACCGGCCATGGTGGCTGAGCGGTTCTCGGCGCTACAGTCTGGGACCGCGCGACCGCTACGGTCGCAGGTTCGAATCCTGCCTCGGGCATGGATGTTTGTGTTGTCCTTAGGTTAGTTAGGTTTAAGTAGTTCTAAGTTCTAGGGTACGGATGACCTTTGAAGTCAAGGCCCATAGGGCCCAGAGCCATTTTGAACCTTTGGGATGTTTTGGAACGCCGACTTCGTGCCAGGCATCGCCGACCGACATCGATACCTCTCCTGAATGGAGTATCCCGTGAAGAATGGACTGCCATTCCCCAATAAACATTCCAGCAGCTGATTGAACTTATGCCTGCGAAAGTGGAAGCTGTCGTCAAGGGTAAGAGTGGGCCAACACCATACTGAATTCCAGCATTGCCCATGGAGGGCGCCACGAACTTGTAAATCATTTTCAGCCAGGGGTCCGGATACTTTTGATCATATAATGTAACATCAGATAGATTATATAATGGTAAGACAGAGATTTAGGAATCAGGTTTTAAATTGTAGGACATTTCCAGAGGCAGATGTGGACTCTACCCAAAATCTATTGGTTATGACCTGTAGATTAAAACTGAAGAAACTGCAAAAAGGTGGGAATTTAAGGACATGGGATCTGGATAAGCTGAAAGAACCAGAGGTTCTACAGAGTTTCCAGGAGAGCATAAGGGAACAATTGATAGGAATGGGGGAAAGAAACATAGTAGAAGAAGAATAGGTAGCTCTGAGGGATGAAGTAGTGAAGGCAGCAGAGGATCAAGTAGGTAAAAAAAGAGGGCTGCTAGAAATCCTGGGTTACAGAAGAAATATTGAATATAATTGATGAAAGGAGAAAATATAAAAATGCAGTAAATGAAGCAGGCAAAAAGGAATACAAACGTCTCAAAAATGAGATCGACAGGAAGCGCAAAATGGCTAAGCAGGGATGGCTAGAGGACAAATGTAAGGATGTAGAAGCTTATCTCACTAGGGGTAAGATAGATACTGGCTACAGGAAAATTAAAGAGACCTTTGGAGAGAAGAGAACCACTTCTATGAATATCAAGAGCTCAGATGGCAACCCAGTTCTAGGCAAAGAAGGGAAGGCAGAAAGGTGGAAGGAGTATATAGAGGATTTATACAAGGGCGATGTACTTGAGGACAATATTATGGAAATGGAAGAGGATGTAGATGAAGACGAAATGGGAGATACGATATGCGTGAAGAATTTGATACAGCACTGAAAGACCTGAGTCGAAACAAGGCCCCCGGAGTAGACAACATTCCATTAGAACTTCTGACGGCCTTGAGAGAGCCAGTCCTGACAAAACTCTACCATCTGGTGAGCAAGATGTATGAGACAGGCGAAATACCCTCAGACTTCAAGAAGAATATAATAATTCCAATCCCAAAGAAAGCAGGTGCTGACAGATGTGAAAATTACCGAACTATCAGTTTAATAAGCCACAGCTGCAAAATACTAACGCGAATTCATTACAGACGAATGGAAAAACTGGTAGAAGCCGACCTCGGGGAAGATCAGTTTGGATTCCGTAGAAATGTTGGAACACGTGAGGCAATACTGACCTTACGACTTATCTTAGAAGAAAGATTAAGAAAAGGCAAACCTACGTTTCTAGCATTTGTAGACTTAGAGAAAGCTTTTGACGATGTTGACTGGAATACTCTGTTTCAAATTCTGAAGGTGGCAGGGGTAAAATACAGGGAGCTATTTACAATTTGTACAGAAACCAGATGGCAGTTATAAGAGTTGAGGGACATGAAAGGGAAGCAGTGGTTGGGAAGGGAGTGAGACAGGGTTGTAGCCTCTCCCCGATGTTATTCAATCTGTATGTTGAACAAGAAGTAAAGGAAACAAAAGAAAAATTCGGAGTAGGTATTAAAATTCATGGAGAACAAATAAAAACTTTGAGGTTCGCCGATGACATCGTAATTCTGTCAGAGACAGCAAAGGACTTGGAAGAGCAGTTGAATGGAATGGACAGTGTCTTTAAAGGAGGATATAACATGAACATCAACAAAAGCAAAACGAGGATAATGGAATGTAGTAAAATTAAATCGGGTGATGCTGAGGGAATTAGATTAGGAAATGAGACACTTAAAGTAGTAAAGGAGTTTTGCTATTTAGGAAGTAAAATAACTGATGATAATCGAAGTAGAGAGGATATAAAATGTAGACTGGCAATGGCAAGGAAAGCGTTTCTGAAGAAGAGAAATTTGTTAACATCGAATATAGATTTATGTATCAGGAAGTCGTTTCTGAAAGTATTTGTATGGAGTGTAGCCATGTATGGAAGTGAAACATGGACGATAACTAATTTGAACAAGAAGAGAATAGAAGCTTTCGAAATGTGGTGCTACAGAAGAATGTTGAAGATCAGGTGGATAGATCACGTAACTAATGAGGAGGTATTGAATATGATTGGGGAGAAGAGAAGTTTGTGGCACAACTTGACTAGAAGAAAGGATCGGTTGGTAGGACATGTCCTGAGGCATCAAGGAATCACAAATTTAGCATTGGAGGGCAGCGTGGAGGGTAAAAATCGTAGAGGGAGACCAAGAAATGAATACATTAAGCAGATTGAGAAGGATGTAGGTTGCAGTAGGTACTGGGAGATGAAGAAGCTTGCACAGGATAGAGTAGCATGGAGAGCTGCATCAACCAGTCTCAGGACTGAAGACAACAACAACAGCAATGTAACAATATCGTGGAAGAACCGCTGTTTAGCAGAAAATATGTACATCATTCTTTATTAAACACATATAGTCAACGTCTGTGTAAATGTTTAAGAGAGCATCGTTTAAACTTTGAAGAAGGTCAATCGAGACATTTTTAAGATTCCTTGCTAGTGCTGTGGGAAAAACAATCAAAATGTCAAGGAGGAGCTGTGCGACATGAACGAAAGTTGGCACGGTTGTTTCTACATGTAAACTATAGTGTCTAATCCTGTTTCGCACCAGCCATATAAGAGTGGGGCTAATAGCGCCACTATTACAATTCAAATCAGATATGCTTTAAATACAGGATGTAACGGTCGTGAGAGTTAGTTACCTTTGAGATTGGTCGTGGTGAATTGATGTTAGTTAAGAATGCCTTTTAGGCGACAAAGATGCCATTATCAACACATCACAGAGTTTGAAGAAAGTCGTACAATAATGCTACTAGAATCTGGATGTTCCTTTTGCGATGTTGCAAAAAGATTTGGCAGGAATGTGGTCAATGTACATGACTGTTGGCTGCGGTGGTCGCGAGAATGAACGGTCGCGAAGACCGGACTCCGAACGGCCATGTGGCACAATCAAAAAATGTTCAATGGTGTGTGAGATCTTATGGGACTTATTTGCTGAGGTCATCAGTCTATAAGCTTACACACTACTTAACCTAAATAATCCTAAGGACAAACACACACACACACACACACACACACACACACACACACACACACACACATGCTCGAGGGAGGACTCGAACCTCCGGCGGGACCAGCCGCACAGTCCATGACTGGAGCTCCATACACCGCTCGGCTAATCCCGCGCGGCTGTGGCACTATCGAGAGGGAAGACCATCGTGTTCGGTGCGAGGCTGTGGCGCATCGTACTGCATCTACAGCAGTAATTTGAGAAGCTATTGGCACAATGTTGATACAACGAACTGTTCCATATCAGTTACCTCAGGGGCAGCCCCGAGAAAGACGCTCTGTAGCGTGCATTCCACTGGCCTCAAACCACCGCCATTTGCGAATTCAGTGGTGTCAAGCGAGAGCTCGTTAGAGGGCAGGCTGGAGATCTGTTTAATTTTCTGATGAAAGCTGGTTCCGCCTCGGTGCCAGTGACAGCTGAGTGCTGGTTACGTAGAGACTATTTGGGAGCCGCAACCGATCTGTCCCCGTGCTAAACACTCCGAGACTAGAGCTGGAGTTATGGTTTGTGGTGTGATTTTGAATAACAGCACGAGCACTCTAGTGGTTATACCATGCATATTGACTGCAAATTCATACGTCAATCTCGTGATTCGAACTGTTGTACTGCCATTCATAAGCAGTATTCCATGTTTTGTTTTCCAACAGGATAACGCTCGCCCACATACCGCTGCTGTAATCCAGCATGCTCTACAGAGTGCCGACATGTTGACTTGCCATCCTCGATCACCAGATATGTCTCCAATGGAGCACAGATGGATATCATCAGGCGACAACTGCAGTGTCATCGCCGGCCAAAGTGGCCGAGCGGTTCTATGCGCTCCGTCTGGAACCGCGCGACCGCTACGGCCGCAGGTTCGAATCCTGCTTCAGGCATGGATCTGTGTGATGTCCTTAGGTTAGCTAGGTTTAAGTAGTTCTAAGTTCTAGGGGACTGATGACCACAGCAGTTAAGTCCCATAGCGCTCAGAGCGATTTGAATTTTTTGCAGTGTCATCCACAACCAGCATTAATAGTCCTTGTATTGACAGAACGAGTGTAACAGGCCTAGAACTCCACCTCACAAAAAGACATCCGACACATCATGCTGCATACACGTTTGCATGCTTGCATTCAACATTCTGCTGGTTACGCCGGGTATTCTAGTACCAGCATTTCACATTTGCAATAGAATGTCTCGTACTCACATTAAACATTAAGTTACAATGTTAATCACTTAACATATATAGATGACGTCACCTCTTTGAATAGGGGTGCAACACAGGATCCCTGCAGGTTCTCTCTCTGCCGATCTTGAGCGCCGGTCGCTGTGGCCCAGCGGTTCTGGGCGCTTCAGTCCGGAACCGCGCTGCTGCAACGGTCGTAGGTCCGAATCCTGCCTCGGGCATGGGTGTGTTATGTTCTTAGGTTAGTTAGGTTTAAGTAGTTCTAAGTCTAGGGGACTCTAGGGGGCTGATAACCTCAGATGTTACGTCCGTTAGTGCTTAGAGCCATTTGACCATTTTTCCGATCTTGAGTTTCCTGTTGCCATTTCAGTCTGTGTGTATGTTTTGAGCCTCTGTTCCATCTGTCTGGTGGTCTCCCCCTTGGTCTTTTCTGGTAAACTGGGCTCCAAAATAGAGCTTGTTTTGACCCCCTGTCATCTTGTCTTCGAGTAGAATGACCAGCACACTGCAATTTCAAGGTATTCTCTTTTTCCGTTGAGTCACTGAGCTTTGTTGTGTACCTGATATCAACTGCTTTCTATCTGTCTTTCTCTGTGTATCCCAACACTAACTTTTCCATTCCTCTTTGGGCTACTGTTAGTTTCCTGACAATGACCCCATTTATTGTCCATGCCTTACAAAAACGTTCAAATGTGTCTGAAATCTTATGGGACTTAACTGCTAAGGTCATCAGTCCGTAAGCTTACACATTACTTAACCTAAATTATTGTCAGGACAAACACACACACACCGATGCCCGAGGGAGGACTCGAACCTCAACCGGGACCATCCGAACAGTCTCCATGCCTTACAGCCATAAGTTATTTATGGCAGTTTACATTTGTAATAAACTATTTTCTTAAGCTCGACCAACATATTGGACTTCAGCTTGCCAGCCTAATTTAGTTTGTCGAAATATTTCTAGTTTTAGGCCTCCTTTCATGTTCAGCAGTTGACCCAAACCGACATATTCTGTGAGACTTTGAAGTTACATTTTTGAGATTTTTGGCAACAATGTTTCCCTTGTATCTATTACATATATATTTATATATTACACATATTAAAGATATACAGCCAATGACCATGCTTATATTCATTGGAGTGGCGAATAAGAACTTGAAGTAAGTCTATCAAGAATTTTTGGAGGTTTTTGTAGCAACCTTTCCCCTTTATATGTTACATATTTGTTTATGGCTCAAAATGGTTCAAATGGCTCTGAGCACTATGGGACTTAACTGCTGTGGTCATCAGCCCCCTAGTACTTAGAACTACTTAAACCTAACTAACATAAGGACATCACGAACATCCATGACCGAGGCAGGATTCGAACCTGCGACCGTAGCGGTCGCGCCGTTCCAGTCTGCAGCACCTAGAACTGCTCGGCCACATTTGTTTATGTGTGATATATAATCAAAAACAGATAAAAAACATGCACGTATTGGAACTTTGTCCAAAAATCTCAAGTCAATCGACAGATTGCGTTTCGAGTTTTTCGAGCGCGAACGTATAATGGCTGAATTTTTGTATTTCTTTCTCATCATTACGTATCGCTTGTATTGCAATTTCCGTGAGGGTGTAAACTTTATTGTGGACAAAATTCGCCATCTTAGCTCTTATATGAATTTACGTGTTTTTTCATAAAATTCAGTGTGAATTGTAATCATGTGGCATATGGCTAAATAAAGTATACACTATGGAGGCATGAGCAGGACAGTAGCAAGTTGACACTTTGATGGGAGACAGAAAGGTATTTGCGAAAGTCCCGCTCACACCGAGATCTTAAGCAGCAAGCAACTCGAAAAATTTCGTTCCATCAATTCAGATGATTTTATTGCTTAAATGAGCATTCAACTTCGTGTATAGAATTTTCTTTCATCGTCTGCTGCCTTATTTACTTAATTATAACACAAAACACATCTATATGCAATGAAATGAAGTTTACTCATCAGTATCATTATGCTATTGGCGTTTATGTTCTTTGTTTAGCAGCAAATGGGTAACTAACACTTTAAACTAATGTCCGTAACTATTCTCTAAAAAATCGCAACTTATTGTAGATCATGATCGTAACCAGCGAATGCTTCCGTCCTTAAATACGAAGCACAGTTTGTTTTAATTCCCAGTGTCAATAGTCGTTCCGAAAAAAGGACAACCACAAATGTCTTTTTAAGACTGCTTTACAATAGAAACCATTCTGCAAACGAAGCTGATATTTATCTTAAGTAATTACATGAGATGTAAGTAAAATAAAACTTCCATTGACATAAAGACGACCCCTGAGTATTTTTCACGTAGACATCGTAAGATGAAGAAAAAATAAACGCAGACGCCATATTCAGCACACAAAAAAAAGCAGAAGGAAAGTAGCTGGTGCAGTAATTACGACCTTTTGAATTTACATTTTCACACTCATTAACTTTTCAGCATCGTATATAACAGGTGAAGGTAAGTAAGAGAGGAAGTTAGGGAAAGCGGAGATGGAGAGCAAATGACAAGCGGGGCTTTTTTTGCTATCAGCGTCGCTATGAGGCTGTGCTGGACGCGGGCTCGATGTCCAGCGCGTTCCCTTCCTTTCTCTGTCTCTGTCTCTCTCTCTTTCTTCCTCTCACACGGCGCGTCGCCAGAGCAGCCGTCGCCCGCGCCAGGCGCACGTAGGGCCCTTTGTAGCGACACAATGGAGCTGGCGGCGGATTTAGAGCTCTCCCCGCTGCCCACGAGTGTCCACCCACCCACCCACCCACCCTCCCACACACACACACACACACACACACACACACACACACACACACACAGCTGTTCCATTCGGGAGGCGCCTCTCCACCACTTGCTGTCGATACCTGCAGCGGACATGTAAGGCTCGCCCAGACAATGTAGCTAGTACACAAAAAAGGCTCCCATTTGCATTCTAACAACACCCCTGATGGCCTGCAATAGGCTTCCCTCCCGACAGCGCTCGGACGAGACTAGTTAGGTATAAATGGCATTATACAACAACGTAAGCTGCTGTTTAATGCTTTCTTTAATGTGGCATACTGTCTGAGAAGTTGCGCAGATAACAAATCTTTTCCTCAGAGTCTTCCGCATTGGCATGCTTCAATAAAGTCCTCTCGGTTTACGAGCCGCGTCACTCTGAATGAAACACAGTAGCTTTCGATAGCTGTCTCCGCTATCATCTCTGGTTCCAGAGCTCGCACGGTCTTCTGCCTATATAGACGTCAGACGTCATGCCAGCGTCTGGATGCTTCCAGAAAGGCCTTGAGTGACACATGCGTGGAAGGGAGGTTGGACAGCTCCTAAGAGCGTGACATCAGATGATGCGAAGGGGGGGCTATCTGAGAGAAACAGGCCTCAAAACAAACTTGTGGTATCTTACTAGTCAGCTTACCTGTCATACTTCGCTCTGTGCAGTTCCCAGACGAAATCAGACGGTCAATAAAAAGGTACTCATTACTGGTTTTAAATTCATCGTGTGCTATCGAGAGCTTACATGCATTTAAACGTACAGCTGAGATTTATTAAACTCGTCTGAAAGATACTCGCACACTGCTGGAGACGGCTGCTGGCACTCCTAAGACCTGTTGTGTCACGTGCTGCGACTTGAGCACCGCGGCCGGTTTTTGTCGTTGGTCTCAGCGTGAAGGATTGGCGCCACCTCAGCCGCTCCAACGAAGTATCAACCCTATGTCCTCGCCTTCTGCCAGTATGCAAAGCTCGCACCACACTCTAATAAGTGTACCCCTGGTCTCTACGAAAACTTGCTGTTTATTCAAATTTCGGCCCCTGGAGCGCATTCTCAAACGTGCCGCCATCACCTTGTGCCGTCTGATGTTACTCAGTCCTGCAGCGGGAAAGAGCTGCTAGGAGATGCCCACTTTGAATTCCGTGCATGCATGATCCGGCCCTCTCTGGAAAGTTCCAGACGCTGTCTCTACATCTTTATAAGCAGAACACCATGGCGGCCCCAGTCAGTGATTTAACGCCTGATGACGATGGCGGAGATAGCTATCGCAAGCTCAGGTGTTTTAGTCGAAGTGACACACCTTATAAGACCTGTACCGTGGTGAAGCAATGGAGACACTGTCGACGCTGGGATGACTTAGCAAGTTGTCATCTGGAGGCACATCTGGGCAGCAGCGTGCATAGGTAGTGTCACCCAATGAATCAGTAGGAAGGTTGTAAGTGGCAGAAGCCATGTTTTATAGCGGAAGTAGGGCAGTCCCATCCAGGCTACTGGCGTACTCTGTGCTGCAGAATACAGCACAGGGTTGGATGGTACAAAAACCTGTGCTTCCAGCATGGTCGATTCGAAGGCTTCTGTCTGGGCGATGATTAGCGTCGATGGAATACTCCAGGAACCAGTACACGATGGCAGAGAGGCTGGGACGCTTTCAGCCCAGACTCCAACAGGATATAGTCACCCTGAGGGTAAGTCATTGGTGCAAAGGCGCTAAGTCGACTGCACATAGTCTCCAACATACATGGTTGCCTCCCGTTACTGAACACTGGTGTACGTGGGCAGGGAACGGGGAAGAAGGTTGCGGTATCCGTCTTATTACGACAGTGTACAGGAGATCGAACAACAAGCTCAAGTGGGCAACGCAAGGTTAGGCATTTCATATTAACTTATGTTGGTGGCCGGTCGTGCAACAAAGAGCCAGAGGTTCTGCCTCCCAAGAAAGACGTCTATTCTGCTCTAGGGCTGGATCATAAGGTGAATACTTTATCTGATAGTGCAGCAGTGTCCACCTCGAAGTCAGCAGGTTATAAAGACAGCAATGGTTGGCAACACGTACACACCTCAATACACTCGTGCACAGGAAACGTCGGCGAACATCTGAGAAGAGTCTGCTGGACAGTAATTCTGCAGCAGCCGCACATCGATCCTGGCAGAGACAACAGGCTTTGTAACCGGGAGCGTGGCGTGGCGATGACTTCCTTCGGTCTTCTTTCCTTGTTTAGTCAGTGCCTCAAGGAACCTTGTCGAACTGTAGCCTAGCCCAAATTCAGTGGCGCCGGCTACTGTTTTCCGTTTCTTTGGCTTCCTGAATAACCGCTCTTACACTCCGAGTACGTTTCCTCACTGTACAGTGCATGATCACAATAGTGAGGGTACCGCCCTTCCTGTGACATCGTTCTGCTGCGTTAGCTCCAGGCAGTTCTATGCTCCTGGCTAGGACGTGACGCAACAATCCGTTCAATAAATGACAGTAATATAGCACTATAGATATTATCAACAACAAACGAAGACGTTGATGTAATGGGTATAGGTCAAACGACGTCCGTCGTATTGCGCAGTGCATTGCTTGGTAGACACGTCACTTTCCCAAGAGCAGCGACTTTTCACAGTTCAACAGTATTCTGCCAGTTGTTTGCATTTCGTGGGAAATACTGTAGATACGAACAGATATATGACAACGAGATTAACTTCTCGTCTCTGGATCAGTTGTAGACATGAAAAACTGTTGGCGACTTGCCATTTCGACGAACGCTAAATGAGCTAAGGTAAAGAACACGATGCTACGTTCGCCTTCAACAAGTTTGTCCAATGTGTGATTTCATATGCTAGTGGTCCGAAACCGATGCAGAAGCTACAATTTTCGTGCACACCCTGTTCATTACGTGCAGGAACTGATGCCGCCGCAAAAACAGAACGTCCAGGCAACTGCAAATGGTTTCGGTCATTCGCCGGCGTCCATGGAATCCGTTCTAGTAAAACCACAGATAACGCGCGGGTCTAGTTTAGCAGATACGTGAATTAGAAATTGGTCAACTAATAATTCACATGCCTTTCATGAATCCAGATTCACGTCCTAAAATAGGAGTGTGATGTACCGTATCGCGTCGTTGGACGGGGGAGCCCATTTTCTTTGAAACAACAGTACACTGTGTTGGGCAAGAAGATATTGTTACACGGCTTATTTCGCTTCTTAAGACTGATATGCACGACGTTTCGATCACGTTATGGATACGGAAACATTCAGATCAAATAGATATTTTAAAATTGTAGTAAAAGAACAATCTGTAAGCACTGTTTGTGTCATTAGTACAGTTCTGAAACATTCTTTTCTGTACCAAGGACGTTTGACAAGTGCTGCGTAACGGTATTTGACCCAAACCGATCATAGATTAAAGAAGAATTAAAAGAGCAGCTTGCAAAGATACAAAACGTCATTTCTAAGGCTTATCAAAGCTGTACAACAAAACCAACAAAAAACATTGCTTAATATACGAGGTCGTGCTGAAAAGTAACACCTCCGAATTTTTTATGTAAAAAGTCTTAGAACTTTTTAATTAAAACAAACTTGATTAACGTTTTCCATATTTATTTCTCAATGTAGTCATCCTAGCAACGAACACATTTCTGCCAATGAGGGACCATTTCGCTGAGGTCGTCACTGCGAATGTTTGACTGTTCACGGAGCCACAACCTCACCTTTGCCTGCACTACTTCATCACAATCGGGAAGTCTTCCAAGGTATTCTTTAACGTTTGGAAACACGTGAAAATCTGATGGTGCCAAGTCGGGACTGTATGGAGGATGATCGATGACAGTGGACTGAAGGATTGTTGCGGATGTCGCAGCTCTCGTGTGTGCTCTGGCGTTGTGATGCTGAAAGAGATTTTTGATGAA
Organism: Schistocerca gregaria; assembly: GCF_023897955.1. NCBI lineage: Eukaryota > Metazoa > Arthropoda > Insecta > Orthoptera > Acrididae > Schistocerca > Schistocerca gregaria. The sequence goes on from NC_064927.1 coordinate 276,920,006, forward strand.
CTCTTCTGTGGTAAAAAATCGATCACAGAACACACCGACATACAGCGTGATAATTATTGAACTATGTGGAAAAAAACGTAAATTAGTTACAAACCACGACCTGCACACGCTTTATTCAACATGTAAACGTCACTACTGATGTTCGGATTTAGGTTATGATATGTACGATATGGCTGCTACCATTGGTGATAATGTGAGCAGACGAATAGCGAAATTCTGCATGACCCGGCGGAGTGACAGAACATCGATGCTGTCGATGACCTCCTGAATGGCTGTTTTAAGCTCAGCAATGGTTTTGGGGTTATTGCTGTGCACCTTGTCTTTAATATAGCCCCACAAGAAGGAGTCGTATGTGTTCAGATCCGGAAAATATGGCGGCCAAGCTAGGTCCATGCATGTCGCCTGTGGGTACCCCAGAGCCATAATGCGGTCCCCAAAGTGCTTCTCCAGGACATTAAACACTCTACTGCTTCGATGGGGTCGAGCTCCGGCTTGATGAACCTCATCTTGCCTAAATTAGTGTCACTTTAGATAATGCGAATGAAATTATCTTCCGAAGCCTTCACATACAGTTCGGTAGTCGCCGTGCAATCAAGCAATGTCTCACCGGTAATTCCGTGACTGGACATTGCAAACCACACAGTCACTCCTTGAGGGTGAAGAGACTTCTCGATCGTGAAATGCAGATTCTCAGTCCTCCAATTACACCACTGTTGTTTATTGACGAACACACGCCAAAAAAAGTGGTGAACACATAGTGTGTAGTGGGGCGATCACTCTGTTGTAGAAATAATTCAAAAGCCAAGATCCCTTAAATACTGTTTACTGGATAACCGGTTTCAACACACTATAGGTAGCATCCACGGATCTGAATGTAGATTAACATTTATAAACCATTCGGCCATAACGATACGTAGGCAGTGTGATGCCGACCGTTGTTAGTCGAGCAGCCGTCATGTACCAAATAGTTTTATTTTGTGACTTCGGTTTTGTGTATTTCATGGAAAAGAATGACCATGAGAGGAGCTGTTTCTTTGATTTTTTGTGACAATGATTTTATATCAGCTGGTCTGCCTCATGTATCGCTATATCCGAATGGTTTATAAATGTTAACCTACATTCAGATCCGATGACAGCACCTTTAGTGTGGTGAAACCGGTTATCCAGTAAACAGTATTTAAGCGATCTTGGCTCTTGAATGATTTCCAAAAAAAGTGGGTTTCGTCGCTAAACCAAATCATATTATTTTCATATTATTCACTATAATGCAGCGGAACGGTGCAATTTGAACGTTCTAACGCAAACCGTTCAGAAGCTATGACGACATTATTTCGTATACTTCAATAACTGTCACCCTATAGTTACGTTACACACATCCATGTTAAATACTACTTCAGAGCCCTCTATCCAACTTGAGTCAACATACACTATGTGACCAAAACTATTCGGACAGCTGCTTGAAAATGACTTACAAGTTCTTGGCGCCCTCCTTCGGCAATGCTGGACTTCAGTATGGTGTTAGCCCAACCTTAGCCTTAATGAAAACTTCCACTCTCGCAAGCATACGTTCAGTCAGGTGCTGGAAGGTTTCTTGGGGAATGGCAGTCCATTCTTCACGGAGTGCTACACTGAGGAGAGGTATCGATGTCGACCGGTGAGGCCTCGCAAGAGGCCGGCTTACAAAACATCCCAAAGGTGTTCTATAGGGTTTAGGTCAGGACTCGCTGCAGGCCAGTCCATTGCAGCGATGTTATTGTCGTGTAACCACTCCGACACAGGCTGTGCATTATGAACAGGTGCTCGATCGTGTTCAAAGATGCAGTTGCCATCCCGGAATTGCTCTTCAACAGTGGGAATCAAGAAGGTGCTTAAATATCAACGTAGGCCAGTACTGTGATAGTGCCACGCAAAACAACATTTTGTGGAAGCTCCGTTTATGAAAAACACAACCACATCATAACACCACCGCCTCGGAATAATACTGTTGGCACTATACACGACGGCAGGTGACGTTCACCGGGCATTCGCCGTATCCACACCGTCTCGTCGGATCGCCACATTGTGTCGTCACTCCATACAATGTTTTTCCACTGTTCAATGGTCCAATGTTTACGCTCCTTACACCAAGCGAAGTGTAGTTTGGTATTTACCAGCGTCATATGTGGCTTATGAGCAACCGCTCAACCATGAAATCCAAATTTACTCACCTCCCGTCGAACTGTCTTAGTACTTGCAGTGGATCCTGAAGAAGTTTGGAATGCCTGTGTGATGGTCTGGATAGATGTCTGCCTATTACACATTACGACCCTCTTCAACTGTTGGCGTCTCTGTCAGTCAACAGAAGAGATCGGCCTGTACGCTTTTGTGCTTCATGTTTCCGCTTCAGTATCACATCGGAAACAGTGGACCTAGGGATGTTTAGGACTGTGGAAATCTCGCGCACAGAGGTATAACACAAGTGACACCCAATCACCTGACCACGTTGGAAGCCCGTGAGCTCCGCGGAGCACCCATTCTGCTCTCTGACGATGTCTAATGACCACTGAGGTGACTGATACGGAGTAGCTTGCAGTAGGTGGCAGCAAAATGCATCTAATATGAAAAACTAATGTTTTTGAGGTTGTCCGGATACATTTGACCACATAGTGTAGTCTACTGGGTAATATACAGGACATAATATTCGGAGGAATTACTTTTCAGCACGCCCTTATAATTCTGACACAGATGAGACACTGATATTTCTTCTGCTGGATAATTTGTGCGCTTGAATAGCAGTAGCTGAAGTGACAAAATGCTATCAGAATCATCATGTAATAAGAACAATATCTATAGAATGTACAAGAAAATATCTACCAGACATCGTGTTGAGTTTGTCGTGATAAATGATAATTTCTATTAGACCAGGATCAGGACACGTAACTCCTGCCTCCTGAAAGCATTCGTCTTAACCTATTCTCTATACCAATAATGAACTAGATTAAGGCACAAATTACCATAGAAAATGATAGATGAAGTGTATTTAAAAACAGTCAGATTTATGTATTTTTTGCTCCGTATATCACTTCAGATAAAAATCAAAGTCGAGGTGTAAAATAATGACACAATCAGTAGCAAAGTAGCAGACTTTCTGAGCACACCTCCACACGCCACAGATATTCTGAAAATTACAAAAATATCTTCTCTGACCGCTGGAGCACGGCCGGCCGTTGAACTCCCCAACCTGTTCATCCAACTCAAGGTCCAAAAGCAATTTAATGACGTTTTCTTTTCATGTGATTGGTAGCGCGGGCAGGACGTGGCTTTGTGCATGAGACGAAGCAAATTAAAGGCACTAATTTTCCACTAGCACAAGCCACGATCTTCGCATCGCAAAATTTAACAATTTTCTGAATCTTCGTAAACGTTACAAGAGCTTGTAACTTGTACATGTATCTGTGGGTCTGCTACTATGTAGAGCTACTTTATCACTGCAAGTAGTGTCTGTCGTGGGACCGTACCATATCTACGGATTGCTTAACGTTTTCCTTTCTGAAGACCATCATACAAACGTATGAGAGGGTTGCAATACAATCTAGAGAACAAATAAGTGTAGGTTGACTGTTCTCTACAGTGCTTATATATACTAGGATAAATTTCTTTTAAATATGTATTACTTTGGCAATGTGATGCTGGTTGCATGGTATTTACACCAGACACCAATAAAAATTTAGACTGCTACATATATAAAGACAAGTTGTTCCTCGGCGTTTCTCCCGAAAATATGGAAATGTGCTTGACCGATTTACTTCACAGTTTTACACGATACTGTAATGAACGTTCGGACTGTCGTAGGCTGTATACTTTTTATATACACAATATACACTGAAGCGCCAAAGAATCTGGTATAAGCACGCGTATTCAGATACAGAGATACGTAAATAGGCATAAGACGGCACTACGGTCGGCAATGCCTAAATAAGACAAGTGTCTGGTGCAGTTGTTAGATCCCTTACTACTGCTACAAGCGCAGGCTATCGAGATTTAAAGAAGTTTGAACGTGGTGTTACAGTCGGCGCACAAGCAATGCGACACAGCATAGCGGTGAAGTAGGGATTTCCCCGTACGACCATTTCACGTGCGTACCGTGACTATCAGGAATAAGATAAAACATCAAATCTCCGACATCGCTGCGTCCGGAAAAAAAATACTGCGAGAGCGGGACCAACGACGACTGAAGAGAATCGTTCAACGTGACAGAAGTGCAACTCTTCCCCAGACTGCTGCAGATTTCATTGCTGGGCCATAATAAATGTCAGTGTGCGAACCATTCAACGAAGTATTATCCATATGGGCTTTCGGAGCCAAAGGCCCACTCGTCTACCGTTGATGACTGTACAACACTAAGCTTTACGCCTCGCCTTGCCCCGTTAACACCGACATTAGACTGTTGACGACTGGAAACATGTTGCCTGCTCAGACGAGTCTCATTTCAAATTGTATCGAGCGGATGGACGTGTACGGTTATGGAGACAACCTCATGATTCCATGGACCCTGCATGTCAGCAGATGACTCTTAAGGCTGGTGGAGGCTCTGCAATCGTGTGGTGCATGTGCAGTTGGAGTTATATAGGACCCCTGATACGTCTAGATACGACTCCAACAGGTGAGGCGTACGTAAGCATCCTTTCGGCTCACTTCTTTCCATTCATGTCCATTGTGCATTCCGACGGACTTGGACAATTCCAGTAGGACAGTGTGACACCCGACACGTCCAGAATTGCTACAGAGTGGGTCCAGGAACACTCTTGTGAGATTAAACACTTCCGCTGGCCACCAAACTCCCCAGAAATGAACGTTATTGAGCGTATCTGGGTTGCCTTGCAACGTGCTGTTCAGAAGAGATCTCCACCCCCTCACATTTTTACGGATTTATTGACAGCCTTGCAGGATTCAAGGTGTCAATTCCCTCCAGCTCAACTTAACGCATTATTCAAGTCCACATCACGTCGTGTTGCGGCACTTCTGCGTGCTTGGCGGGGCCCTAGACGATATTAGGCACGTGCAGCAGTTTCTTGGGCTCTTCAGTGTATGAATATATACGTCATATGAATGCTTGCGCATTCACATAATTGATTCCCTCTATGAACATTGAATCTACCAAATTCGGTGCGGATGCACGATTGCGTCCGACCTCCTCCAGGAATTTACGAATGTAAAATTAGAGAGATTTGAGCGCGTACGGAGGCTTTCCGGCAGCCAGTCTTCCCGCGAACCTTACGCGACTGGAACTGGAAAGGGAGGTAAGGACAGTGGCACGTAAAGTGCCCTCCGCCACACACCGTTGGGTGGCTTGCAGAGTATAAATGTAGATGCAGAATCCCAAAGTAGTGAGCATAGAGGACGTGGACAAGCACTGCAGGTAGGTAGCGCTGTATTGGAACGTGGGTCAGCCGGGAGGAATCCCTAAATAGTCCCCACAAACGCTGCGGCCGGGTGCTACAGTGGTTAACACAACTGTCTGGTAGGCAGCAGATCCTGGGTTCGACTCCCGGTCCCGCCCACATTTTCATTCGTCGCCGCTGATGCCTCGGGTTCGTTTGGATTGGTTTGTTTGGGGGAAGAGACCAAACAACGAGGTCATCGGTCTCATCGGATTAAGGAAGCGCGGGGAAGGAAGTCGGCCGTGTCCTTTCAAAGGAACCATCCCGTCATTTGCCTGGAGCGACTTGGGGAAACCACGGAAAACCTAAATCAGGACGGCCGGACGCGGGATTGAACCGTTGTCCTCCCGAATGCGAGTCCAGTGTGCTAACCACTGCGCCACCTCGCTCGGTTATGCCTCGCAAAGTCCTGATGCAGCTCATATTAACAGTCCCTTTCCTTTCTCTCCCCTGTTCCTACAATTTACAAAATGTGTACGTAATACATACAAGTTGATTTTTTCCCTTTTAGATTTAACGTAAGTACTGAATGGGTTCCAATATTTAACGATGCCATTATAATTATGTAAGGCTATTACATTACTATATTTTTAAATAATTTTTAAGAAAATGTAAGGGAAAATTTTCAGTAATAAAGAGAGCAGTAGTTTATAGTGACGTTACGTACCAAGGTCAGCTGCATGGAAATGTAACTAGCAAGATCAGTTTAACACATGTTTGTTACCTGTAATGTATGTACGATGAGTCAGCATGACTTGGATATAACTCATATGTAAATTTGGTGTTTACAAGCTAACATGTTTTCTATTGGGTTTTAATTTCTACTTTTATTACCTTATTTCCATTACGATCTTGCATTCATGTAGCACCGAAGATAGTTACACAGTAGCTGAAATCGACATGCAGTAAACAGATTAAGAATTGAAGACAGATGCTGCCCTTCCTTCGCTCTTGGACACACGTAAGCCCGCCGGGGTGGCCGAGCGGTTCTAGGCGCTACAGTCTGGAACCGCGCGACGGCTACGGTCGCAGGTTCAAATCCTGCATCGGGCATGGGTGTGTGCGATGTCCTTAGGTTAGTTAGGTTTAAGTAGTTCTACGTTCTAGGGGACTGATGACCTCAGAAGTTAAGTTCCATAGTGCTCAGAGCCATTTTTGATACACGTAATATATAGAAGGCGTAACGGAGCTACCAAAAAATCTAGGAAAGTTCTTGACCGATTTACGTCGACTTTTACACCGTACTGTAATGAACATTTGGACTGACAGAGACTATGCACTTTTTAAAAATAACCTAAACATGCCTGGAAAGTATAAACAGAAATAAAGATATTTGGTGTCACCGCCAGACACCACACTTGCTAGGTGGTAGCCTTTAAATCGTCCGCGGTCAGCTGGTATACGTCGGACCCGCGTGTCGCCAGTATCGGTGATCTGCAGACCGGGCGCCGCCACACGGCAGGTCTAGTCTAGAGAGACTCCTTAGCACTCGCCCCAGTTGTATAGTCGACGTTGCTAGCGATGGTTCACTGTCCACATACGCTCTCATTTACAGAGACGTCAGTTGCTACGACCTAGCAAGGCGCCATATTCAGTTACTATAATTACTTCAAGAATGTATTCTGAACAGAGAATATTGTGACTCATGTACCGTCAAGAGCGACGTTCATCATTAATGGATTAAAGTTAAGTATCAAACTAATTACGTCCGCTTCCTAATTCTCATTCCTTGTCGTGTTCCAGACCTCACGTCGTTATAGTTCTTCGCTCCTCACGCCAGTCTGCGTGAGCTAACACGCGTGCCTTTCGGCCTCCTCTAGTAACACGGTGTTGGCTCTTCTGCCAACTCAAAAAGACATATTTTGTAGAGGGCTGGTTGCAGTATTTATTTTTGCAATTGATGTTCTCCTGTTCTTTATCACGACGAAAGCTACGAGATCACACTGTCTGCTCTTAAGGTGTGGCAATTTCCTCCTCAAACGCTCTACACGTCGACGTCTCTCGTTATTGAATGGGTGATCTCGTATATCGAGTGTTGGCAATATCCAGCGGCCACACCCCACAGAGCGACCGCACCCTTCTTTGCGACGGCGATGAATTGTCACCTGTTTCACGCGGCAATTTTATTCCGATCTCGGCAGGGCACTCTGCGTGGTGTAAATCAGTGTGCATGTGGGGCCGCTGATGGGCGGGGTGGCAGCCCAAAGGGTTGCTCCCCTCGCCGTCCCTGTGCCATGCGGGCTTTGCGTCCGCCCCGCCCCCTCTCGCCGCCCCCAACCGCCCCCAGCGTCGCCTGGTGGAGACAGCGATGAGTCGCAGTCACCGCGAGGGGAGGTCCCACCGCCCGTATTGATCACCCACCCTACCCCTCACCATGCACCCATCCGTATGGTCGACCGCCGTTTTAACTTGGCTGCGATTGCAGCAGCGGGCAAGGTCCTGCCCTAACCAACTACAGAGTCCATCCCGCAATATCCACGGCAGTCAGTCCCTCAGAATTCTCATACTCCATGATATGGCGCGTGCCGCTAACCTGTGATCTTGTTCAGAGCGAGCACTGTAATCGATTATAGTTCGCTGTCCTGGTGAGGGTGGCGCTCCGGTGGCGATTTGCTATGACGCCGCTGGCGTGTGTTTGCGGTGGCCGGCGGAAAGCGAGAGGGTAGTTGGTGGGAATTTAAGGAGATGGGACCTGGATGAACTGCCTGAACCAGAAGTTGTGCAGAGTTTCAGGGAGATCATAAGGGAACAATTGACGGGAATGGGGGAAAGAAATACAGTAGAAGAAGAATGGGTATCTTTGAGGGATGAAGTAGTGAAGCCAGCAGAGGATCAAGTAGGTAAAAAGACGAGGGCTGCTAGAAATCCTTGGGTAACAGAAGAAATATTGAATTTAATTGATGGAAGGAGAAACTATAATAATGCAGTAAATGAAACAGGCAAAAAGGAATACAAACGTCTCAAAAATGAGATCGACAGGAAGTGCATAATGGCTAAGCAGGGATGGCTAGAGGACAAATGTAAGGATGTAGAGGCTTATCTCACTACGGTCAAAATAGATACTGCCTACAGGAAAACTAAAGAGACCTTTGGAGAAAAGAGAGCCACTTGTATGAATATCAAGAACTCAGATGGAAACCCACTTCTAAGCAAAGAAGGGTAAGCACAAAAGTGGAAGGAGTATATAGAGGGTCTATACAAGGGCGATGTACTTCAGGACAATATTATGGAAATGGAAAAGGAGGTAGATGAAAATGAAATGGAAGATACGATACTGCGTGAAGAGTTTGACAGAGCACTGAAAGACCTGAGTCGAAACAAGGCCCCGGGAGTAGACAACATTCCACTAGAACTACTGACGGCCTTGGGAGAGCCAGTCCTGACATAACTCTACCATCTGGTGAGCAAGGTGTATGAGACAGGCGAAATACCCTCAGTCTTCAAGAAGAATATAATAATTCCAATCCCAAAGAAAGCAGGTGTTGACAGATGTGAAAATTACCGAACTGTAAGTTTAATGAACCACGACTCCAAAATACTAACGGGAATTCTTTACAGACGAATGGAAAAATGGGTAGAAGCCGACCTTGGGGAAGATCAGTTTGGATTCCGTAGAAATGTTGGAACATGTGAGGCAATACTGACCTTACGACCTATCTTAGAAAATAGATTAAGGAAAGGCAAACCTACGTTTCTAGCATTTGTAGACTTAGAGAAAGCTTTTGACAATGTTGTCTGGTGATGCTGAGGGAATTACATTAGGAAATGAGACACTTAAAGTAGTATTTGGGGAGCAAAATAACTGATGATGGTCGAAGTAGAGAGGATATAAAATGTAGACTGGCAATGGCAAGGAAGGCGTTTCTGAAGAAGAGAAATTTGTTAACATCGAGTATAGATTTAAGTGTCAGGAAGTCATTTCTGAAAGTATTCGTATGGAGTGTAGCCATGTATGGAAGTGAAACATGGACGATAAATAGTTTGGACAAGAAGAGAATAGAAGCTTTCGAAATGTGGTGCTACAGAAGAATGCTGAAGATTAGATGGGTAGATCATATAACTAATGAGGAGGTATTGAGTAGAATTGGGGAGAAGAGGAGTTTGTGGCACACTTGACCAGAAGAAGGGACCGGTTGGTAGGATATGTTCTGAGGCATCAGGGGATCACAAATTTAGCATTGGAGGACACTGTGGAGGGTAAAAATCGTAGAGGGAGTCCAATAGATGAATATACTAAGCAGATTCAGAAGGATGTAGGTTGCAGTAAGTACTGGGAGATGAAGAAGCGTGCACAGGATAGAGTAGAATGGAGAGCTGCATCAAACCAGTCTCTGGACTGAAGACCACAACAACAATAACAGTTGGTTTTCCGGGAATTGTACGGAACGTGAAGTTCGCACTGTCTGATCGGCTAGTGACTAGCGCTAAGGTTGTTGTACCTCTTAATATGAGCACAGAAGTCTGGGGCGGAGGCGACTCGCTTCTGTGCTGGCCATGCGGTGGTGATTAATTGGAGTCGGCGTATTTGTTCTTCCTGCCTGTCTGATGTGGAGGTCCGGCGGGGTCCTGTGATACTCTGGACCGCAGACAACTAGTTGATGAATTTTGGAGTCGTCTGCCAGGTTAGGGTGTGGGCTCGGTTGGCTCTTCAGATTTTCCCCTGGAAGCTCCAGCAGCGGTTTCTGAACTTTTTTGATGTGGGACGGTGTTGTTCGAATTTTTTGCTGTGTGTATGGCTCGTTACGATATTTGTTGGCACTAATTTACTTGCTCAACTGGAGTCCCGCCCGGAGTTGCGTTCATGTATGGTACATTTTGCAGTCGACGTGTTAGGTAAAGTCTGCCTAAGAAAGGTGGTTTTGTACAGTATATACATAGTGAATTACTGCTGCTTGGTATATGTGGTGTTCTGGGACCTGAACAACAAGATTTAGACAATTGGTTGTGTAACAGCTTTTAGTGGTATGTTCTGTATTTTTTTACTGTGTTATTATTAACTTGGTGGAATAGTCGCGTTTGGTGTCGTTAAGGCACTTCTAAGACTGTGGTTTAACTATTCATGTGCGCTTGGCTTTTATTGTTTCGTTTTAGAAAGCGAGAATTGTTGCAGATTTGTGTGTGTTGGCTTCCGGCACTTATTAAGAGCGCCCGAGTTAACGGCGCTGTCGTTATCGGGATGTTATACTGTATTTTTGAATTTTATCTTGTGTTGATATTATCTGTTGTATGTTAAAGAACATAACCAAGGTGCGTAAGTGATGAGCAGTTGTGAGAGGCATGTCGGGGAGCTCTCAGCGGTTTATTTCAGGGACCGTTTCTAGTGGGAAGGCTCCCAAGTGTTGAGAGCTCGCTCATCTGTGATTGCGTTGGGAGTTGCCCTCGCCCTTTGGTTGTATCAAATTATTATTCCGTTATTATATTTATTTGTTGTATGTTGCGTTCCTTTCATTTTATGGTGCCAAGCACCATTATTCTTCCCATAGTTTTTTATATAAATCATTTTAAATTGCAATGCCAAGTTAACTTATTATTGGATTTTGTCTTTTGGATAAACTCTAAAAGCACTATTGTAAAGGGTTCTTGGTTTTATGGTGGCAAGCCGCCGTTATTGTTTTTAAAGCTCACTCTTTCACCATTTGTTAAGTTTTGTAAGTTATATGAATTTGTTGTTATTTAAAAGAGTTTAATAAATTGCATGCAGAGTCTGCTGTTTGGATATTATTGGGTGAAACTCATTGGATAGTTGTCCTATAGGAACAGACATTTCACTCCACATACCTCAGGCGAAACGGGAGGCAGAGGAAAATTACTTGAATTATTGGCCAAAACTTGTAGATGACAAACCTGATCATATATGATTTAATATATAAGAAACCATCAGCCTCTATTGCGGTAATGCAACCAACCTTTACCTAGGTTTCAGCCCAGGTAATTGAAACTTGTTCAAAAGATATACCTGATTCTATAAATGTCTACGAGGGCATGATCTAGAAATAAAATTAAAACAGCCTGAATAGGAGTAGTCACATTTTAAAAATGCGGTACATAGGCCGTGCGGTGGGCTTCGGGAGCTCACGTGAAACTATGTAGACCTAGATAACGTGCTGCATATCTGATTTGCTTCACAAATTTCATGCGAAAAAAGTGGTCCAACTAAAACATTCATATTTCCTTACGTACTATACGAATATGTAATGAAAATGAGGGTACCTATTTAAAAAATCGCAGTTGATATCCGTTTGACCTATGGCAACGCCATCTAGCGGGCAAACCATAGCGCCATCTGGTTTCCCCCTTCAAGACAGACGAGTTTCGTTCGTTTTAGTTTTTCCGCTTGATGCTTATTTCGTGAGATATTTGGCCCGGTCACTGTCAATGGTCCACCCTGTATTCAACTCGTAATACAAGAGAAGTAATACAGTTTCTAAGTCGGTGCTATACAAATGGCTGTTCTTGATGCTGGTGTCGATGTCGGCAAACTGCTAGTCTTGAACTGGGCTGCGGACAGGCGGCGTGGCCCATATGTCTTCTGGTCGAGGTCGGTGCCGTCGCGTTGTCATACTGGAGGGGGGCCTGTCCACGGGCTATTGTCTGATGTCTTCTTGACAGCCCTCTCTGTACTGATGTTCTCGTCTGGCGTGCCGGCGCTTGTGTTACGCCGCAACACTCTCCACATTTACATCACATTTGCTGATTTCCGTATTTCCGTCCCTTCGGACAGTTGTACATCTACACCTACATTTATACTCCGCAAGCCACCCAACGGTGTGTGGCGGAGGGCACTTTACGTGCCACTGCATTACCTCCCTTTCCTCTTCCAGTCACGTATGGTTGGCGGGAAGAACAACTGCCTGAAAGCCTCCGTGCGCGCTCGAATCTCTCTGGTTTTACATCCGTGATCTCCTCGGGAGGTATAAGTAGGGGGAAGCAATATATTCGACACCTCATCCAGAAACGCATCCTCTCGAAACCTGGACAGCAAGCTACACCACGATGCAGAACGCCTCTCTTCCAGAGTCTGCCACTTGAGTTTGCTAAACATCTCCGTAACGTTATCACGATTACCAAATAACGCTGTGACGAAACGCGCCGCTCTTCTTTGGATATTCTCTATCTGCTCTGTAAACCCGACCTGGTACGGATCCCACACTGATGAGCAATATTCAAGTATAGGTCGAACGAGTGTTTTGTAAGCCACCTCCTTTGTTGATGGACTACATTTTCTAAGGACTCTCCCAATGAATCTGAACCTGGTACCCGCCTTACCAACAATTAATCTCATATGATCATTCCACTTCAAATCGTTCCGTACGCATACTCCCAGATATTTTACAGAAGTAACGGCTACCAATGTTTGTTCCGCTATCATATAATCATACAATAAAGGATCCTTGTTTCTATGTATTCGCAATACATTACATTTGTCTATGTTAAGGGTCAGTTGCCACTCCCTGCACCAAGTGCCTATCCGCTGCAGATCTTCCTGGTGGGGCGTCGTCGTTATTATTATTATTATTATTATTATTATTATTATTATTATTATCATCAGAGTGCATATAAATTAATTCAGAATGTTTTGCGACGACAAAATCGTATTACAGTCTTGTAGCCTCTGATCAAGCGGAATCGCACCCACGATAACGTCGTGTTAGGTTTTCATTTTAACATTTTTCTAGTGATTTTTTTATATATTTTTACTTCTATCTACTCGTTTCAGTCAAAACGTGATAGACACAATCTGCATGCCACGGGAACCAAAAATTTGCTAGGGATTCCTGATATCATTTACATGCATTGAACAATCTGTAACAATCTGTATTATTAAGCATCAACATAAATTTACAACATTCTCGTTTTGAGTCATAAAACGCTTTAGAATCCTGACGTTGGTCTTATTTCGCGCCTTGGAAGTGACGTTAGAAGCAACTAGAATCAAAGCGTCGTCCTCAACTGGAGGGGGTATTTTCCGGCAGTAACATTTATGTGGGCAGTTGTTGTGGTGAGAGTCTTAGTGGACGTTTACAAGGAAGTGCTATAGTGTTTTTGCCTAGGTGAAGATGGGAACTCTAACGTCCTCAGCAGCAAATTCCTTCAGTCGTTCAGTGCATCGATCTCATTCTGTTTATGAACTTAATGATAATAAACGAAGATTCAACTGTTTATCTGTTATTTATAAAGGCGAGACTGCTACGGTCGCAGGTACGAATCCTGCCTCAAGCATGGATGTGTGTGATGTCCTTAGGTTAGTTAGGTTTAAGTAGTTCTAAGTTCTAGGGAACTGATGACCTAAGATGTTAAGTCCCATAGTGCTCAGAGCCATTTGAAGCATTTATAAAGCTAAAAGATCGTCTCAGAGATATACAAAGCCATGGACCTGCAAAATTGAACAACAAACTTCTACAAGTGACATATATCCATGGGAGTTTTCGATTTGAGAATCTAGGCTATTGGTGAAGGCCCGAAAAAATGGTAATGAAAATAAAAGTAAATAAATCGGACCTTTTATTTTGGACACTATCTATAAATTAGGCATATTACCACTACATTTCTAGAAATGTACGTCTAAGTATATAGAGAGGAAAATCAAGTAAGACTAGCCGTTCTGTTCCGTGAACGGTTCAGGATTTCGAAACGACCTTTGCGCCAAAGAAGTTGTCAGTGTATGGGTGTTATGTTGACGAGTTGCGCAACGGATTGCTCTGAGAAGTACCCTTTGGCTCCTGCAAGAAGCAATTTCCACCCCACACTACTACAGAAGTCAGACAGACGCTCCTAACGTACCAAAAAGAAATGGCTGAAAAACTTTCAGCAACAAATATCTTCTGGAGTCGTCTGCTGTAAGGAAAAGACACAAAAATATTCTATTTTCTTACATAACTAGTGGGATACTTGGGTACTGGAGTATTGCTAGTTAATGTATGAATAACATTAAACGAACGAAACATATTATTTATTGCAAAACTTAAGAAAATCAAGTGAAACTTTTATTTATAAACTGATACACAAATTTCCGGGTTCTTTTGGGAATAGGAGGTTACTTCTTATGGATAGGAATCCTATTAATGACATTTATATACAATGTGAGGAAAAGCTCTTTTATCCCTTTTCTTTAAGATTGTTATTTACTCGGCAGAATGGCTGAGAACTCCACCCACTCAACTTGAATAATTACGCAATTGAATTTTTCTAAGTACGGTCGAGGCTGTCACGAGAGGAATGTAATGGAGTGCCGTGAATGAAGTATGTTATTTTTAATGGACGACTGCTGCCTGCATCGCTCGCCGGCCGCGGTGGCCGTGAGGTTCTGGCGCTGCAGTCCGGAACCGCGGGGCTGCTACGGTCGCAGGTTCGAATCCTGCCTCGGGCATGGGTGTGTGTGATGTGCTTAGGTTAGTTAGGTTTAAGTAGTTCTAAGTTCTAGGGGACTTATGACCTAAGATGTTGAGTCCCATAGTGCTCAGAGCCATTTGAACCATTTGAACCTGCATCGCTCGCCGCTGAAAAATAACAAAACTGTCTCTTTCTATCTGGATTGACCATCGCCAATCGAACTCTCACTACGCCTTGATGAAGTCAAGGAGACCTATACACCCTATACACCCCTAGTCTAACTGTTGGCGTGGTACACCGGTCAGACAACCAGTCCACCGCAGTGCCACTCATGTTCGCTCGCAGGCGCTAACTAATACTCTGTCTGTGTCATGGCCAACACAGTGAACAAATGCTTAATCGCGAGCGACTCAATAAGAGTATCACCCCGATTCGCTAGCGACAGAGGTGCTCTCTCATTGCAGTACGGAGTAGAGACTTTGTTCCTCACTCTCTGCGTACACGCACGAGTGCACTCACTCCCGCTATGTGTTCCCGCTACAAGAGTGTCACCGGAACGACTTCCCTCCACGCAAAAAGCGAAAGAGTATATTGTCCACTGTCTTTCCCTCACTCTTCCGGCTCATTGCGTCAGAAATAGTCCACCAATCATACTATTACAAATGGGAGAGTGGCGCTCCTTTTAAGCTGACCAATCCGGAAATATATAGCATCTGTCCACCTGTGAGAACTCTGAAACTGCACACTAGGTCCGTCAAAAAAGGATGCTGGGGCTCTCCCAAACAATACAGCAGGTTTTACTTTTAAGGTGAACACGCAAGCCATTATCCCTCTTCTCTGGCAAAAACTGTTTAGGTCCGTGCGCAGTCAGCCAGCCGGCGCAGCTGCGTGCTAACTCACCCGCCTACGGACTTTCCAGCGGGCTGGTTGCCTGCACTGAACAAAAACTCCTGTGGCCGTCATGTCTTGATTGTTTGTGTACGCCAGCCTTGACGTTTTAATCTAGGTGCGCACTTGTGATCTATTTATTAGATTTGCATATTGATTAAATGGAAATATTTAAAATTGACTCTACCCTATTGCGTTTGGGCTCGAATGAAACGTCTTGATATGCAGAATACGATGGTGAGGTCGGAATATGTAAGGAATGAAGGTCAGGAGACCACGCCATCTTACAAAGTACATAATCGTTCTGTATGATTTACTCTCTTAACTTTTTTGTCAACCGAGCTACTGAAGCAACTAGTTTCTTAATGCAATGATATACTTTTCAAAACTCATTCAGACGCTCTTTAAAAGAGGAGTCCAATGTTATAGCGCTTGTTAATGGTGAGGTTGAAGAATATTGCTATAGTATCAGAGAAACATGCTAAAACTGGAGGGAAAGATGGCGATAATGGGCTCCTGCGAATTAAAACAGCCCAGGTGGAGCTCCCTCACGTCAGATTCTGTCGGTATACACAGCAAGAGGATAGCCCTACGCTACTGCGCTGTCCAAACACATTAACGTGTGTCAAAAGTGTGAATAAGACCCTTCTGCAGTAAGGACCGCTGCGAGACGTGCAGGAAAAGAGTCAATGACGATGTGGAAGGTACCGAGAGGGAAGTGGAGAAATGCTGAATGCAGTGCCATGGACAATTGACAAGAGGACCCTCCATACTGGAAATCATGGGTTTTTATGAGCTTCAAATATGTTGTAGAGGCACTTTCCCCGAGTACCTTGCTATCCGGTTTTTTAGCGGTGGGCCTTGATTTTTGAGAAAATCGATTTTGAAGTTCATTGCTCGCTTCGTATACCCTTAAAATCAAATATATTCTGAGCAAATCAGTGTAGCGCAGCTGTAAAGGTTCAGGGCTACCACATTAGAGGTACCGTGTTCGAATCCTGCTCCCATATGTCTTTTTGTTTGTCCAAGAGCCATTCGGATAATTGGGTCCTAACGTTAAAATACTAGTAGACGAATTAACTGGGAAAAACAGAAATGTAGTCGTGTCCTGCACGAAATCCGGGAAGTTCACGAAACTGGTGTACTAACAGTTTTTGCGTTCTGTAATTCTTCCATATGTGGGACAGAAAAAAATGTTTTTACATTATCAATTCGTGGGGGGGGGGGGGGCAAACCGATAAAACTTTATGCGATTATCTATTCACTGATGAAAGGCAAGCGAGCACCTGCACCCTAAAAGTGGTTCCATCAAAGTGCACTCCTTATTGCCAGCCCTGCGATGCCTATTTTTACCGACAGGTGCAGATCTTCACTAAAATTATTCAGAATGCTCCCGACTTGATGAAAGACAGTAGAGAGGTCGCTTCTAGGGAAGATTCGATAAAATTACATTTGCTAGTCCTACATCAATTCAGCGCACCTAATTTTGGAAGCATGATTAGATACGCATGGTTCGTATCAAAATTAGTGGATGAAAGAGAAATCATTTTGAATGCAAAAGATTTGTGTTTCCCGGTATCGCTCATGATGAAACGGTGCGTCTGCAAGACCGTTGCTTTCGTAGAATGCGCGTGTTGCTGCGAAAATTTGTGCTTCACTTGTTTCTATGATAAATATCACCCAAAATATAGTACTGACACATCAAGCAATGTGGACGATGAAAAATAAGATTTTGTAATATTGTATGACAGAAAAAATTAATAACTGAATATATCTTTATAATTTCACACACCTTACACTGTTGATATTCTTTGAAATAAGGAGAGTACACCATCAGGATTCGAACACGGTACCTCCAGCACGGTAGCCGTGAACCTTTACAGCTGCGCTACGCTGACTTGCTCGGAATGTGAACCTTTACCGCTGGGCTACACTGCCTCGCCCGGAATATATGTAATGTTACGGGTATACAGAGCACGCAATGAACCTCAAAATCGATTTTCTCAAAACCCAAGGCCTATCGCTATAAAATCGGATAGCCAGGTACTCAGAGTAAGTGCCTCTACAACATATTTGAAGCACATCAAAATCCATGGTTTTCTGTATGGAGGGTCCTCTTGGGAGCGAGGTTTCTCCGCTGAGGGTCCGTGGCAAGAACAGCCCGATCCAGGTAGTGCACAGATTCTTGACTTAGTTTAAATCTTTGGAGTTTTGCGAGCAGGGAAGCAGGATAAACTCGTCCTGGAGCTCTTCGAGCCACGCACGTACACTGCGAACTGTGCGACATGTTGCGGTGTCTTGCTGATAGGGGCCATAGTGCCACGAAAAACCAACCGCATGTTGGGGTGGACATGGTCACCAAGCATAGATACTTATTGAATGAAACTTTCACTCTGCAAAAAAATGGTTCAAATGGCTCTGAGCACTATGGGACTTAACATCTATGGTCATCAGTCCCCTAGAACTTAGAACTACTTAAACCTAACTAACATAAGGACAGCACACAACACCCAGTCATCACGAGGAAGAGAAAATCCCTGACCCTTCACTCTGCAGCGGAGTGTACGCTGACATGAAACTTCCTGGCAGATTAAAACTGTGTGCCGGACCGAGGTTCGAACTCGGGACCTTTGCCTTTTGCGAGCAACTGCTCTTCCAACAAAGGTACCCAAGCACGACTCACTACCCGTCCTCACGGCTTTAATTCCGCCAGTAGAGAACTTGCCCGTGAAAGGCACAGGTCCCGAGTTCGAGTCCTGGTATGTCACACAGCTTTAACCTGCCAGGAAGTTTCATACATACTTACTTGTGCTCATCCACTGTGACTTCCAGAATGACAGGATCACCCAGGGAATACCACGAAAACGTTTCCCAGACCATAACGCCTTCTCCTCCCGTCTGGAGCCTTCCGAAAATAGTTCCAGAGTGTTTATTTTCAAACGTTTCACGTCGTACACGCCAACGGCTATTTGTCCACTGGAGTTTAAAATGTGATTCATCTGAAAACGCTCCCGGTCGCCACTCAGTGGACGTCTGGTTTCGATTATGTGCAAATTCCAGTCTTTGTAGTCGATGAACAACAGTCGGTAGCATTGCATGAATCAGGCACCTGCCGCGGAGGCCCATAAGCAGCAATGTTCGCTGAACGGTCATTGAAGAGGCGCTATGGTAACCCCTTGGTTCATTCGGGCGACCAGTTGTTTACAGTAGCACACGTATTCGCGCGTACACAATTCCTCAGACGTCGTTCACATCTGTCTTACATGGCCTGTGGTTGTCTAGGCTCGGCGCCAGTTCAGTATAGCGGCACGCGAACAGTTTTCATCTTTAGCCCGAAGGTCAATGATCATTCCCTTTTGGACCTCGGGTGGCTATGGAAATGAGCGTTTAGTGTCACTGACCGGGAGACCCCTTACGGGGTAGGTCCTGCTGCCTTGGTGCAGGTCTTTTACTTCCGACGCCACATTGGGCGACCTGCGCGCCGGATGGGGTGAAATGATGATGAAGACAACACAACAGCCAGTCCCTGAGCGGAGCGGAGAAAATCCCCGGCGCAGCCGGGAATCGAACCTGGGCCCCTCAGGACGGCAGTCCGTCACGCTGTCCATTCATCTATCGGGGCGGACGGACCTCAGATAAATGGCTGCATTTCCGCAATACGACAACGACGGTATCGTTTTCGCACCTCCCCCCCCCCCCCTACCCTCCCATCATCCACTGACCCACGCAGACACGCTTTATATACCCTCCCCTGCTAGTGCTGCCACCTGCCGTCCGTGAATGGTTATTGCACGTTGACGTCTAACATACGCTATGCTCTTATTAATGCAACTGGACTACTTGGCCCTACTTCATACAACAAATGGTCAACTATGATTCCTGTAACCGCAGCCACTGTATATGCTAACTTCTAACGTATTACACTGTCGTTTAGGAAAACTATTTCAAATATCAGCACGCACTCACATTTAAGCGAACAGATTTTGTGGAAGCCGCGCGGGATTAGCCGCGCGGTCTAGGGCGCTGCAGTCATGGACTGTGTGGCTGGTCCCGGCGGATGTTGGAGTCCTCCCTCGGGCATGGGTGTGTGTGTGTTTGTGTGTATGCCCTTAGAATAATTTAGGTTAAGTATTGTGTAAGCTTAGGAACTGATGACCTTAGCACTTAATTGCCATAAGATTTCACAAACATTTGAACATTTGATTTTGTGGAAACAAACAAGAAGTCAAAAACATTGGTACAACGACACAGTCTGGCACGAGAGGCTTTTGACAGTGTTTACACAGCGATAGCCGATCCCGCGTCACTGCCTTTCAATTCAGCACATTTTTCGAATAGCGTGCAAAAAAGCTTCCTGAGGAAAGTTTTAACAAGCGTCATATTACTGTGCTCGTGGTTTCAAGAACTTAACAGTTTACATTAAAAAGGACATAGCCGCTCACATTTCTCGGCTACTACAAGAGTTAAGAGGATTACACAGACGATAAAATAACGTCCCCCTGTGAGATCACTGTCATTTTCTGGAAACCTCGCTTCGATATCTTTAACAGTTGGCATAACAAAAGGGGTGTTACTGTAGTGATGTGCGGAAACAATCACCAAGGTTAAAGTGGGTGGAACCAAGAGGCGAAATCAGATGTGGAACCTGACACTTAGGAGCAAGTAATGGAAACGCAAACGCTCTTTCTGTGTGTCGCACCGACTTATTCCGTTCCTGGAACTGTCCAGCTGGTTTATCGTGCCGCAGCTGCTAAAGGCAGCTCATACTAACCTTAAGAGATGGCTCTCTGACGGTCACGTCGATGTTTCTATTGTAAGCACGTGGTTGCCAGCTTCCACTTGTGCGAACGTATGAGGCAGCAGTCTTTTGTGGTTGGGAATATTGCGGTACACGTGTACAGCCCTCCCCCTCCCCCCAACCACACCCTCAAAGGAGACGTAACAACTGTCTGAGCCGGTCTCACCAAACGCCTTTTATACTAAAAATGGCGCAAATGCCTCCCTTGCGGTGACGAACGAAGTGGGACATTTTTGAAACAGCCGTTACTCTCGGTATCAGCCATAGATGACGATCGATTTGCGACCGGTGATGTAGGACTTAGCAATATTGCGCCTCGCCTCTCTGCCGTTATCACTGGTGGCGCTACACTTCTCGTAGAACTTGTATTTTTTGTGCAGTCCGTCTACACCACCTACGTACGTCCATCATACACAGCTGCTTTTGCGTTAATACAGAAAATGCATAACTACCGTACTTCGTTGTTGGTTTCTTAGGATTTTCCTTTTTCCGACAATTTACTCGATTAACAGAGTGCAATACAGATGTCGCTACCATGGGACACATAGCCACATCAATTTTCAGCGTTAACCTCACAGCACACAGACACCGATCGTTCGCTACACCTAAATATGACACGCATACGGACACCTTTCACTCAGAACGTTACGATTTGCGCGATTCATAGTGTTTAGCTCTAGAATGACCAAAGTCCACATTAATGACGAAGTCGTAGAACATGTTGACAGGAAAAGAAATAAACAGAGAAGTAAGTAAGACGGAGTCCAGAACGAATTTTCACTCTGCTTCAGAGTGTGCGCTGATTTAAAACTTCCTGACAGATTGAAACTGTGTACCAGATCGGGACACGAGCTAGGGACCTTTTCCTTTTGGGAGCGTGTTCTCTAACGACTGAGCTATCCAGGCACCCAACTCGCGACCCATTATGAGGTGATGGCGGAAGTAAGCTGTGATGGAGATCGTCAATGGTGCTTGGATGTTCAGTCGGTAGAACAACTTCTCGCAAAAGTAAAAGATCCTTGGTTCGAGTTCTAGTCTGGAAGTTACAATCTGCTAGAATGTTTCAAGACCAGGAGTGTTTTTGGTTTTCAAGACTAAGCTTTCGATGTCTGTGAAACGTTTACTATATAATCAGTGTGTATTACCAGCACTGATTTAGAACAGCAACACGCGGACTTTTAATGAGGCTGGAGAGATTAGTGTTTAACGTCTCGTCGACGTCATTAGAGACGCAGCAAAAGCTCGGATTAGGGAAGGATGGGAAGGAAAGAGGCCGTACCCTTTAAAAGGGATCACCCCCGGGGCCTGGCTTCAGCGATTTAGGGAAATCACGGAAAACCTAACTAAATCAGGATGACCGGACGCGGGTTTCAACCGTTGTCCTCCCGAAAGAGAGTCCAGTGTGCGCTAACCATTGCGCTATCCCGATTGGTGACTTTTAATCAGAGAGAACCACTCGTAAATTGGTAGTTGCTGTGCGAATAACTGATAAATGCATGGTGGAAATTACCAGAAGACACAGGACAACAAACTAATGTGTGCTATTGTGGATTATCTGTTACATAGGGCTGTGCTCGCATACCAGTAGTTTTCTTACGATGAGTGCAGGTGAGTTAGAGCTCCTCCCATAACATTAGCTGCCCTCATGTGTTTGCCTGTTGGGGAAGCTCTCCACCCTCCTTAGTTGTCCCAATGCACGTCACATCGACATGCTCGTTGCCGAGCAGTGTATACATAGGGGCATAGCTGGAGCCTGCATCTATACATCGTGCTTCTGAAGTAGTTATTCGTTATACAACACAATGAGGATTTTATAAGCAATAACCATAATATCAGTCAATAAAAGCGTTTTCGCAAATATGATAAACATTATAACCTAAAAAATAAATGATTTTTCAAAAAGTAAATATTTTTCTATCATTCCTAGAATATTGTTCAAATAAATAAGTAGGTTATGTTGTGCGACAAACTTTCTAAAATAACCAATGTTCTTCCTCATGCTTCAAGCTACCTTCATACCAAACTTCATCGAAATCGGTTCTGTGGGCTTAGTCGTAGAAACTTAGCAGATCGAGTTATTTTCCCATGTAAAAATATTAGTATTAGTATTTCAAAATATTAGTATGAGTAAAACTTTCAAATGCAGTATCTTTTCCTCCGTGATCAGATTTTGATGAATAAAGCCTATACACAAATTGACTGCGGAAACCCCACAAATGTTCGGCTAGTAGGTTTGGAGATTAGCGTGTTCAAATAGACAATTAGACATACAATAATGTTTTTGTAAAACTTTAAATCGCGATATTTTTCCCATGATTCGATTTTGAAAAAATGAAAAGCCCAGAAGGTGCACGAAGCTAAGCTCAAGCTACCTGCGAAAATCCCATGAAAATTCGTCCAGTAGTTTTGGAGAGGCGTGTTCAGACAGTTTCGCAGTAAGGCCGATTTTGCATGAAGCCTGAGGCTGACAATATCTCCGTCTTTTTCGCCGAACTATCTATACATATTACATGTTTTTCCTTCTGTGTCTGAAGACTCATCTCGGAACTACTTTAGGAATTTTTTTATTAATGGATGCACTGATACGCGAAGAAGGTTCATGTACGGAGAGAGTCGCAAGAGGGATGGTCAGTATTCGGGGATATAAAACAAAGTCTAGTAAACATGTGCTCTAAAAGGCATAAATTGAGAGCTACGAGAACTTGTTCATCTTCGATACTGTGAAACATATATCCTTTACTGCAACGTCTTTGCTTTCCATATTCTGGGAGGAGTAAGTATGGACGAAAACAAGGAAAATATAGTCAGTAAACATGGGCTCTAAAGTGAATACATTAAGAGCTATGAGCATTTTTTCAGCAGAAGATAGTTGTTTCATTGTAATGAAGATGACGAAGTGCTCATAGCTCAGAAGTTATTTATTTTACAGTACATGTTTACTAGACTTTTTCACTTCGAATGATCGTTCGTGTCATATTCCTGATTACTGACAATTCCTTCTGGGAAACCATGTGTAATTTATTGCCGTCGCCAGACAAATCGTCCACCTGTAGGTACTTAGTGCTAACGCTGCGAAGGCGGGTGGGCCGCAGTTAAACACTAAATAGTCAAACTGTGTATCATGTTTCACGACAAAAATATTGGGAGTGTATCTGCTATCTAAGAAACTAAAACAAGTTTTATCTCAATAGTTAGGAACCTGTGGAATGTAAATGACTGTATGTGATAATGTGAAGTGATGACTCTGTGTTCCATGTTGTATTGTTTGTGTCAGATACGTACACAGTCAGCAAGAGCATACGTAAAGACCATTGAGATTATTTGGACACACAACACAGATATACTGATCAGCCAGAGTATTATGACCACTGCACTGACGTACCATCGTTAGAAACCTGTCCAGGCGACAACAGCAGCATCTGGCGAGGAATGACTGCTAGTCAGATACACGCACGGTGCATGTAGTATTAGTGAGCGTGCTGTCCGTAGAACGGGGAAGGCGCACGATATATCTGAGTTACACCGAGGGCAGATGGTGACGGCCCTTCAGCTGGGCACGAGCATTTCGTAACCTGTACGACTTGTCGAGTGTTCGAGGAGTGGTGTGGTGAGTTTCTTCAACACGTGGTGAAACCACGTCCAGACATCGTAGGGTTCGGCGGCCACTCTTCATTACAGAAATCGGACATCGTAGGCTAGGCGGACTGGTAGAACAGGACAGAAGACGATAATGCTGGGCAGAGTACAAGTGTGTCTGAACACACAGTGCACCGAAAGCTCCTGACGATGGGCTTCCGCAGCTGACGAACCATGCATGGACCAAAGTTAACACTACGACATCGGCAACACGACTGAAATGGGCAAATGGCTATCGGCACTGGACTTTGGCGCAGTGGCAGAGCGTACCATGCTCTAATCAATCCCGATACCTTCTTCATCATTCCGATGAGAGGCCGCAAATCCGTCCCAGATGAACAGCGATACGGAGACAGACTGGCGGTGGTTTAATTATGCTCTGGGGAACATTAACGCGGGCATCTAGTGGAGCTTTTGCAAGGTGCCATGAAGGCCAAGGAGCATCGTACGCTGATTGCCTACATGACTA
Organism: Schistocerca gregaria; assembly: GCF_023897955.1. Classification (NCBI taxonomy): domain Eukaryota; kingdom Metazoa; phylum Arthropoda; class Insecta; order Orthoptera; family Acrididae; genus Schistocerca; species Schistocerca gregaria. The sequence goes on from NC_064927.1 coordinate 276,944,547, forward strand.
TCATGTTCCCCGACAGCAGTGCCATTTTTCAGCAAGATAATGCGCCACGTCACAGGGCCAGGAGTGCTATGGGATGGTTCGAGGAACACAGTGGCGAGTTCCAGTTCATGTACTGCCCTCCCCCCCCCCCCCCCCCCCCTCCCTACTTGACGGATCTGAACCCGATCGAACACGTCTGGGATGTGACTGAGCGTGGCGTCAGAGCTCCTCGTCCCCCCACACGGAATTTATGGGAATTCGGTGAAGTTTGTGTGCAGATGTGGTGCCAACGCCCTGCAGCTGCCTACCAAGGTCTCACTGCTGCCATGCCACGACGCATCATCGCTGTTATCCGTGCCAAAGGTGAATATACCAGCTATTATGCAGGTAGGCACAATGTTGTGGCTGATCAGTGTAATTGTGACACTAAAATAAGTAAATATCTCTGCACATGGACAATTTTCGGTACACAATCGCATTGACACACCAAACAAAGACACCCTATCACACTTCAAAGGCATCTATTAGTAAATATCAGTTTACAAGTCATTGTAAAGCACCTAACGCTGGCTGCATTCCAGCATCAAATGGTTCACATGGCTCTGAGCACTATGGGACTTAACATCGGATGTCATCAGTCCCCTAGAACTTAGAACTACTTAAACCTAACCAACCTATGGACATCACACACATCCATGCCCGAGGCAGGATTCAAACCTGCGATCTTAGCGGTCCCGCGGTTCCAGACTGAAGCGTCTAGAAGCGCTCGGCCACACCGGCCGGCATTCCAGCATCGTCAGTTAATATTTATAAATAAGATAGACTGAAACTGAGAAATTATTATATATATTTTGCGATACTGTCCCATACAACAGCTATAAACTTAATGTTAAATATTCCTTCCCGACCATTAATGCCCTAGCTCTGGTTCCTCAGTTTAGGATTCACTACCACCTCTTTCAGGTATTTCAGATTCCGAAAGATGTGTTGGACGACAGCACATACAGCAGAATTAAGAACATACCGTAGGACAAACCGAAACGGAGACGAAAATGACCTGCTAACGCAGCAGGAACCTGATGAAGATCATAATGTGTGTTATTTTTGCTCAAAGCGTTTGGAACAGCCGTTAGTTTCGCACACTTCCACATAAGTGGCATGTATGATGCTAAAAATTATAATTATACATGACCTCCTTCCACTGCTGTATGGACGAAGGATGTCGTTGTTTGCGTTACTCGAAGATAAAAAATGGTTCAAATGGCTCTGAGCACTACAGGACTTAACATGTGAGGTCATCAGTCCCCTAGAACTTTGAACTAATTAAACCTAACTCACGTAAGAACATCACACACATCCATGCTCTTGGCAGGATTCGAACCTGCGACCGTAGTGGTCACGCGGTTTCAGACTGAAGCGCCTAGAACCGCTCGGCCACTCAGGCCGACACTCGAAGACAACTGAATCATAGAATCTACAGTGTTATCAACGGCTTCTAGAAAGCACTACGGCCTCTCCGCCTATCGGTCTGCTATCGATCTGTGCACATGAAATGTAGCTGATTTTCTCTGGGAACATCGACACTGACGCAGAGCTTATAGTTTCAGGATATACAGGCCTTAGAATAATTAAGCTCTAAGGAACTATAGCTGTTCAACGATCGTTACCGCCCTGTGGTTAGCATACTTGCATGTGATTGCGTCCCTCGCAACTAACGGCAGCACCGTTCTTTACGGTCAAGTTACACAGCGAAATCTCACCTGGCGATCAACACGCACATTTCTGTCGTTATGTTTGCGACCGAGTTATCTGTAACTGCAGCCATTACATGTTCCTGAACGAGTCTTTCTCGACGTAAAAATTAATGATAAACGACAACGGCGTAGAAACAGGATTTCATCAGGCAATTAAGACATCCAGTTACACATTAGTTTACTTCATAAAGGCTGCCTGGCGCCCTAGAAAATACTGCACAACATTTCTACTCTGTAGATCCATAAAGGCTACGGACCAACAAATTATTTCACAAGCAGGCTTTAGGCAAAAGTGATTCAGACGGTCTGTGGTCGATGGCAGCGGTAATTACCTTACGCTCGAGGTTGGCCTCGCCGATAGTGTGAGGGTTGGGTTTCTCATAGGTTCGAAGAGCACGAGCAGACCATTTCGACACGGTGTGTGTCCCGACCGTCAAGCGAGATTGATGGTGAGGTTTCTGACATAGTGAAACGTCCCCATAGAAAAATTATTGAATTACTGCGCTGATAAATCTCTTACATTAGTTGCATTTCAAACAGCTGAGCAAAACTGAACGTACTCAGACATTGCTCTCTTTACTTATTCTGATCAACACTAAACTGACACACAATATTTTTTAGCGCAACGCAATCTGACTTTCAATAATCCCTACAAACGAATGGCCCTGACTAACAGTAATCTATACCTTTCATGAATCACTTCCTCACAAAAATCTTCAGTACTCGAACTACTGCAATACAACGATAGCTGCTACTGCCAGCTAAATAAAAGATTCAAACTACTGAAGGCACTAACTACTGATAGGCATAGTTAGCAAATGAAAGATTTTAATAGAGAACAAACAATGTATTTACCTTAATAGTGTTCAAAAGTCATAACATATATAGCAGTTCGTGACATCCATTCTTACAAATGTACTGTTTCTGATGGACACACGTCCAGATCATCCGCTCTCAAAAATCCGCCATCTCACTTCCCCACATCCACCACTGCTGGCGGCTCACCTCCAACTGCACAACACTACGCCCTGTTAACAGCCAACTGCCCAACACTAAAATAGCGAATATTACAATAATGCCACCCAGCCACAGACTGCACACAGCACAGCCAGTGATTTTCATACAGAGCGCTACATGGCGTTACCCACATAAAACCTAAACAGCCTACTTACAAGAGTACTGGTGCTTAGAGATACATGCTGTGGGCAATGGTTTATGGAACGGCATTTGTGATTACCAGCGCAAGTAAAGTTACGTGAACCTGTCGCAGTGTACCTTTTGTACCGATAAGCGAACACGGCTGATGGTTCAGACCTGTCAAGAGGTCGCGCATTTGTACGGAGTGTAAACATCGCAGTCTGCTTAACTGGGTCGGCCTAGCCGCTGTGCCGCAGGAAAGGTGCTATTCTGCGAAGGTTGCAGCACTGTATTGATTTCACCTTGGTTTCAGGACGGGTAGAGAGTGAGACTGGTTGAGTCATTTGAGCCATACTTCACAGCACGATTGTTTACGTACTGATAGAATGCAAGTCACAGGCTTGTTGTTGGCCCTGGAATGTTTTGGCGGCTCCTGTCTGAGTAGTCATATTACGTACTCGCTGATGGTGTTAATTAGGATATTTTAGGCCTTTTAAATGTTTTAAATTTTAAGCTGTGTGTGTTTAAACGTGGGGGGGGGGGGGGCTTTTGCAGATGTTAAGTGATTTATTATTTCCTGAATCTAGCCCGCAGTTTGTGGTCTTGCGCAAATTTTATTTCTGTTGCACTATAACAAACATGAAACATCCATTACTTTAAATGATCTTCCAGCTGTCTTGCTTGTGTTATTTAAAATTTATTGCGGTTTTGAAGTATCTTTCTTTTTTAAGAAAAATTTAAAGTTACCTCGGACACCTGCAGTGGTCTTGGTGTTGTTGTGGTCTTCAGTCCAGAGACTGATTTGATACATCTCTCCATGCTACTCTATCCTGTGCAAGCTTCTTCATCTCCCAGTACCTACTGCAACCTTCATCCTTCTGAATCTGTTTAGTGTACTCATCCCTTGGCCTCCCTCTACGATTTTTACCCTCCACGCTGCCCTCCAGTACTGAATTAGTGATTCCTTGATGCCTCAGAACATGCCCTACCAACCGATCCCATCTCCTAGTCAAGTTGTGCCACAAATTTCTCTTCTCTCTAATTCTAGTCAACACCTCCTCATTCGTTATGTGATCTACCCATCTAATCTTCAGCATTCTTCTGTAGCACCAGATTTCGAAAGCATCTATTCTCTTCTTGTCCAAACTATTTATCGTCCACGTTCCACTTCCATACATGGCTACACTCCAAACAAATACTTTCAGAAACGACTTCGTGACATTGGGATCTAAACTCGATGTTAACAAATTTCTCTTCTTCAGAAACGCTTTCCTTGCCATTACCAGTCTACATTTTATATCCTCTCTACTTCGACCATCATCAGTTGTTTTGCTCCCCAAATAGCAAAACTCCTTTACTACTATACGTGTCTCATTTCCTAATCTAATTCCGGCAGCATCACCCGATTTAATTAGACTACTTTCCATTATCCTCGTTTTGCTTTTGTTGGTGTTCATCTTAATTCCTCCTTTCAAGACATTGTCCATTCCGTTCAACTGCTCTTCCAGGTCCTTTCCTATCTCCTACAGAATTACAATGTCATCGGCGAACCTCAAAGTTTTTATTTCTTGTCCATGGATTTTAATACCTACTCCATATTTTTCTTTTCTTTCCTTTACTGATTGCTCAATACACAGATTGAATAACGTCGGGGATTGTTTACAACCCTGTCTCACTCCCTTCCGAACCACTGCTTCCTTTTCATGTCCCTCGAATCTTATAACTGCCACCTGGTTTCTATACAAGTTGTTAATAGGTGTAATTGGTGTAAGTGTTTTATAATTATTTGGATATTAAAATTCCTTTTTGTTTTGTTTTAGATAGCCAGTTGGTTAGTGTTTTAATATGTTATTCGTCTGAGGGCGGCCGCTGTTGCAGCCATCTTGGCACTGGGACATGCTGAACCTGTTCGTAAGATAGGAGATACTTGAATTTGAAATTTAATTCCTACTTACATGTGAATGTGGGCTGATTATTAACTATATTATAAATTTGTTATAAAGAGTGTCATTTGTTAAACTTACTGCCTCTGGTTTGTGGTTTTGGAACCTCTTAATTGGAACGATTTATCATTTTTTCGGGTGTTTTTAAAATGTTGATCATTCGTTAGTTAATGTTACCTGTATGTAAGAATTCTTACGTCTAAGTCATAGATTAAGTCACGTGGCTACATTGCGAGTGTAGCCAAAAATAAACTGTCAGTCACATGCGTCAGTGCCCTCTCTGCCCATTACCACGGCAGAACAGGATCTGTTTTTTGCCAGTAGCAATGCCGAAGGTTTTGGAGAAATTACAATTACTTTAGCATGCTTCTGCACGAATAAATAAATAAAACCCACCTAATTATACGGCGCAGAAGGGTCAGAGAACCAACTGTGCCCTGGTAGATGCAACAACAGAAAAAAAATTTCGCTGTGATGTTGCAGATACATTGCGTAGAGTGGAACCAACACAAGAATAAGTGCAATTTGTGAAGCGTTACACCGAAGAAAAGCAGACGTGCAGTTAGAGAGCATGTATGAAAATGGTACTGAAATTTCATGGATATTAGCTACAGGCCATAGGCTGTCACACTGTAGCACATTGGTATGATTTCACACGAGCCATCACTGCCTTAGGTGTATTAAATTGAGTGACTTCCATTGCCTTCTACATCCTCAAGCCATTGGCCATTGCTGATTCTTCCGTCTTTTATGGGGTAAATGGTGGCTTCATTCTCTGCCGGCTCCTTATTCTTCTTTGACAAGACCATTGACAGAATGAAGATGACTCTTAATACCAAAGCTCTTCGGTCCCCTTCGCTGACGTATTTTAAGATCCTATCTGGCACCGACGACGTTTTGATAGCTCGTGAAAGATGTTACCCCTAGACCACAGCAAGTCATGGCAATATGTATAAAAAAATTGATTTTTTGCGCCTCTCTTAAATTATCGCCCCAAGCGGCCCCTTGATTCACTCGGGCCCCTAGCCAATGCTAACAACCTTCTTGCTTCGGAGATAATGTACGCTGTAAGGTTCAAATGGCTCTGAGCACTAAGGGACTTAACATCTGAGGTCATCAGTCCCCTAGAACTTAGAACTACTTAAACCTAACGTAAGGACATCACGTTCATCCATGCCCGAGGCAGGATTCGAATCTACGACCGTAGTGGTCCCGTGGTTCCAGACTGTAGCGCCTAGAATCAGTCGGCGCATACGCTGTTAGAGAACCGACAAATCTTCCCGGCCTCGGCATGAAAAAAAAAAAAGACTTATTGTGAAGGCTGTATTAGATTTAATTGTTGCTATTGATGATAATTGTATTGTTCACAACAATGACAATGAGATTTTTGGTTACTGATGTCGTTCACTTTGGTATCCAACCTGGGTTGTTGAGTAAATCATTAAGATCCTTTTTCTTTTACAGTCCTCATTTTATTGACAAACACATATATTTTTCTACTGTTACACTAAAAATTTCGTCATGTTGTACCTTACAATCTGCCATACAATTTGTACAGGAAACAGACTACAGCTGTAAGAGACGAAGGGCATGAAAGAGAAAGCGTACTTGAGAAGATACTGAGAAAGTATTGTAGTCCACATTCGATGTTATTTTACTTGTAAGTTCAGCAAGCACTTAGGAAACTAAAGAAAAATTTGGAGAAGGAATTAAAGTTCAGGAAGCAGAAATTAAAACGCTGAGTTTTGCCGGTGATAATGAAATTCTGCCAGAGACAGCAGTGGACATGCAAGTGCAGTTGAACGAAATGGACATCGTCTTGAAAAGATATCGTGATGTGGGCATCAACAAAGTACTAAAGGAAAAGAAATACTAGAAGTAATAGGTGAGTTTGTTATCAGCAAATTATAGATGATGGCTGAAGTAGGAGGGTAAAACAGTGCAGATTGGCTATACCAAGGAAATCATTTCTGAAAAAGAAATATTTCTCAATATGGAACATTAATTGAAGTATTAGGAAGTCTTTTCTGAAGGCTGGACTGCAGCCTTATATGGAAGTGAAACTTGGACGATCAACAGTTCAAACAAGAGTAGGACATAAGCTTTTGAAATGTGGTGCTACAGAAAAAAAAGTTGAAAATTAGAAGCATAGATGTCGAAACTAATGAGGAGATACTGAATAGTATTGGGGAGAAAAGAATTTTAAACACAACTTCAAGAAATGGGGATGATCAGCTGATGGGACACATCACGAAATAAAAATGAATATTTTCCTAAGGGAAGGGCGTGTGGGGGTAAAAATCGTAGAGGGAACGAAAAGGTGAGTAGCTTGTAATGGATGTACGTTGCATTAGTTATTCGGTGATGGAGAAGCTTGCATCAAGTAGACTACCACGATAAGCTGCATCAAACCAGTCTTCGTAATGAAGGCCACAACAACGCGTTGCCGTAATACAGGGTGTCCATAACGTCCCCTTACAAAATCAAAATTTTATTACAACGGCAGTTGGTAAAATATTTTAACAAAATTTCTTTTATTGTAACCACTGTTTACTAAAGTTTCTTATAAATACTAAAATTTTGCGCTTCAGATACTCTGTTGGTGGAAGGAACTGAATCTCTATAGAATGTTGGGGAAAGGAACTGAACCTCTATAAAATGGCCTCCTCAAGAGAAGGCACAATGTGTATCCTGGTTTACTGAGACAAAATCGGATGTCCAGACTCAACGAAACTTCAGAACGAAGTATGGAAGAGATCCACCATCGCGTTCTTCAAGCCATACATGGCACAAGAAATTTATGGAGACAGGGACAGTTTTGGATAAAGGGAGGAGCGGGCGACCAAGAACATCCGAGGAAAAAATCGATCGAGTTTTAAACGTCTTCACTCGTTCACCTACGAACTCCATGAGCGCTGCTGCTAACAGTTGCAACTACCACGTTCAACTGTGCATAAGGTCCTCCACAAGAACTTAAGGTTGTACACTTACAAAGTGTAACTTTTACAGACACTTGAGCCAAATGACAAGCCAAAACGGACAGAGTTTGCACTCAACATACTGGAACGCCTTTCGGAGGATGAAGCATTTCTCCAGCGAGTTTGTTTCAGTGACAACTTTTCATGTTTTTGGGACATTAGACACAGTGTGAGAATCTGAGGATCTGAACGCCCCCATGTGACTAGAGATCTTCACCACGATATTCCAAAAGTGAATGTGTGGTGCAACCGAATAATTGGTCCATTTTCTTCAACGAGTCAACAATGACTGCAGATGTCTGCCTCGACCTTCTGACCGAATATGTAGCACCACAACTGATTGACTTAGAACCAACGATAATTTTCCAGCAAGATGGTGCACCATCACAGTGGGGACAGCATGTTGGTCAGTTCCTTAATGAAACATTTCCAGGCAGGTGGGTTGGGAGGGATGGGCCTTTTCTTTGTCCACCGTATTCGCCAGATTAAAAACAAATGGTTCAAATGGCTCTGAGCACTGTGGTACTCAACATCTGAGGTCATCAGTCCCCTAGAACTTAGAACTACTTAAACCTAACTAACCTAAGGACATCACACACATCCATGCCCGAGGCAGGACTCGAACCGGCGACCGTAGTAGCAGTGCGGTTTCGGACTGAAGCACCTAGAACTGCTCGGCCACAGCGGCCGGCGCCAGATATCACACCCTTTGGCTTTTTTTATGGAGTTATGTAAAAGATATCGTGTATCAAACACGGATACGGGACATTGCTGACTTGAAGCAAAGGATTCTTAATGCCATTGCCACCATTAATGACGTTATGCATCAGAGAACATGCAAGATATCGAGTGCTTCTTTCAACTAAAGGCGCAATATAAACGTCTATTAAACACTGTCGAAAAAAACTTTTGTATACAATGATTACAATGAAAGAAATGTTGTTAAAATATTTCAAAAACAGCCATTGTAATAAAATTTTGAAGTTGTAAATGGACTTTATGGACACACTGTAGTTTTTCGTCAGTCTTGTAGTTTTTGTATCAGATCGTTTGCCATAACACATTTTCAGATGCTGCCTTTACAGGTAATTTTTTTGAGGCATAATGTTGTGCTTTACTTAACTATACTAAAAAATGATTCAGAAATATAGATTTAACCATTGAGTTTATAGATGATTTATTTTTAGTGGTAAAAAGTGGGACTATGCTGGGAATAAGGCATCCAACATAGCTAGCATTAGGAGGAAACAAACCAGAATAAAGTACGTGACTTATTACAAAATACACCACCAGAAAAGTGTTAGTACAGCGGGAAAGACGACGTCGCCTTTAAAATGATGACAGTATAAGCTTCCTGTGGGATGGTAGATGTACTAGTAATGGTTTCAACGTGGTCCACCAACAGATGGCGTTGTGGCATAGCGACCAGAGCGCTATCTATAGGGAATGCTCGAAGCCAGAAGACTCAGTGCGGTGCAAACGTGTGAAGGAAGTTGGCCACGGAGGCGCATTCGTGCTTCCTACAACCAACTGAGTGAGTTTGTAAGGGGTCATATTGTGGCCTTCCGAGTAGCGGGATGGTGCTTTTGCAGAACTGCCACACAAGGTGGACGTGCTGCGTCAGTTGTGCAACGATGCTGACATCAGTGGCTACGTAATCATTCTCGCACCTTGCATTAGTCAAATGGTTCAAGTGGCTCTGAGCACTATGGGACTTAACATCTGAGGTCATCAGTCCCCTAGAACTTAAAACTACTTAAACCTAACTAAGTTAAGGACATCACGCACATCCATGCCCGTGGCAGGAATCGATTCTGCGACCGTAGCGGACGCGCAGTTCCAGACTGAAGTGCCTCGAACCGCTCGGCCACTCCGACCGGCGGTGAAAAGTACCCCCCTACGCTCTGACGACAGTGTCATTCATCCAGTCGCAAAGTTCCATTATTGTCTTCGGTACTGTCACTAATAAGTAGTGTCGGCCACAATCATCAGATCTGTAAGAGCATCGCCACGAGGAATTTAAGGTGTATCAGTCATATAAATCTAAATGACAGAAAACGGATCCTTCATAGAGATTCGTTAGAAGATCACACAGAAAGCGGTGTTCAGCAACGAAGTAGGTCTCCAACATTCAGCATTTAAAGAACCAGGATCAAACGTGATTGCTTCCACTGTGTTACACGAATTCAATGCACTCAAACGGTATGTCCATCATCTTTTCACGTATTCAAAATTGTGAGTCTTTCCTCATGCTAATATGGTGATCGTTTGTATGCCACAATCACGCCGGAGTACCGGTACCTAAGAGTGCCTCCCTCATGGACGCCCTTCTCATCATACAGTATTCGTGTACATGCGTCAGCTGCGTCGCATATGTGGGCGTATGCGTCTGTATCAGTATGCCGCTCGCGATTCCACTTCCTGCTGCCGTCGTAACCCAGTTTGTCCCCGCTCGCAGGGCAGGTAACCTCGTTGCTCCTCGTCTGCGTCCCGCGGGGACACGGACTGCTGCTCCCTGCAGGCGGCGTAGTTGGCACGCCTGATGCTGTTACAGGCTCCCCAACTTGACGGATGCCGCCGCCGCTGCGATAGTTGAGCGCGCCTGACGTCGTTACACGAGTCTCGGGGAACTTGCCCCGCCCCCCTCCCCCCACCACCATCGACAAGCGTGGTGGCGACTCTCCTCCCTTCGTGTTCCTTCCTTATCACCCTTGTCGTATGTCTAGGCCGTTAATACCTTGGTATCTTTCAACTGCGTAGAGCACACTTACAGTAAAAATGGTTCAAATGGCTCTGAGCACTATGGGACTTAACTTCTGAGGTCATCAGTCCCCTAGAACTTAGAACTACTTAAACCTAATTAACCTAAGGACATCACACACATCCATGCCCGAGGCAGGATTCGAACCTGCGACCTTATCGGTCACGCGGTTCCAGACTGTAGTGCCTAGAACCGCTCGGCCACACCGGCCGGCCCACTTCCAGTACTATGACAGTTAGGCGGGAGGTGAGAAAACTTGGATTTCAACCGGCTGCTCATAAGCTACACATCACACCGGTAAATGCCAAGCGACGCCTCGCTTGGTGCAAAGAGCGTAAACATTGGACGACTGAACAGTGGAAAAACGTTGTGTGGAATGACGAATCACGGTACAGAATGTGGCGATCCGATGGCAGGGTTTGGAAATGGCGAATGTCCGGTGAACGTCATCTTCCAGCGTGTGTAGTGCCAACAGTAAAGTCGGAGAAGGTGCTGTTATGGTATGGTCGTGTTTTTCCTGGAGAGGGCTTGCACCCCTTGTTGCTTTGAGTGGCACTATCACAGCACAGGCCTACATTGGTGTTTTAAGCACCTTCTTGCTTCCCACTGTTCAAGAGCATTTTGGGGATTGCGATTGCATCTTTTAGCAACATCGAGAACCTGTTCATATTGCACGGCCTGTGGCGGAGGCGTTACACAACAATAACGTCCCTGTAATGGGCTGGCCTGCACAGAGTCCTGAACTGAATGGTATAGAACACCTTTAGGATGTCTTGGAACGCCGACTTCGTGCTAGGCCTCACTGACCGACACCGGTACCTCTTCTCAGTCCAGCACTCCGTGAAGAATGGGCTGCCATTCCCCAAGAAACCTTCCAGCACCTGACTGAACGTATGCCGGCGAGAGTGGAAGCTGTCATCAAGAGTAAGGGTAGGCCAACACCATATTGAATTCTAGCATTACCGATGGAGAGCGCCACGAACTTGTAAGTCATTTTCAGCCAGGTGTCCGGATACTTTTAATCACATAGTGTACGTGGGGCACTCAATAAGTAATGCAACACACTTTCATTTCTCGGCCGGTTTGGTTGCAAATGTAAGCAGTTTATTGTGGGACATCGTGGAATATTCCCGCTTCAGCCTTTATACTTTCACGAGGTTCCAATAGGCGGCAGTGAAATAGGTAGTTTATTTACAAAATCGTGTGTGTAATGAAGGTGCTTTCCGAGCCAGGGCTGTCATTGAGATTCTTTTGGTGGCAAGGCAGAGCCTCGCAGACATTCATACGAGCTTGCAGAATATTTGCGGAAATCTGGCAATGAAAAAAAAATATGGTGAGTCGTTGGGCGAGCAGTCTGTTACCGTAACAAGATTGCGCAGAGCTCTCCTACCTCCCGCAAGAGACGGAAACTGTCATTCTAGGTGATCAACGGATCACAACCAAACACCTCGCTGCCCAACTGGACTTCACTGTTGATTCGCTGCCTAACAGTAGGCCATAAGGAGCAACGAAGGACCATCTGTGCGGAATTGCGGGAAGTAATACGTGGATGATGGGGACCTTACTGATGCAGCATCAAGTTGACTCTGAAGTTGTAGTGCTCAGAGCCATTTGAACCATTTTGAACTTGAAGTGGATCCTGATGCAATTTGGAATCCCGGTGTGATGGTCTGTATAGATGTCTGCCTATTACACATTACGACCCTCTTCAACTGTCGGCGGTCTTTGTCAGTCAACAGACGAGGTCGGCCAGTACGCTTTTGTGCTGTACGTGTCCCTTCACGTTTCCACTTCACTATCACGTCGGAAACAATGGACCTAGGGACGTTTAGGAGCGTGGAAATATCGCATACAGACGTACGACAAAAGTGACACCCAATCACCTGACCACGTTCGAAGGCCGTGAGTTCCGCGGAGCGCCCCATTCTGCTCTCTCACAATGTGTAATGACTACTGAGGTCGCTGATACGAAGTACCTGGTGGCAGGTGGCAGCACAATGCACCTAACATGAAAGACTTACGTTTTTGGGGTGTCCGGATACATTTGATGACATATTGTATACAGTGGTACAAGAATTAAAGTGAATCAGTACTTTGGTATCGTGTATGTACAGTCCTAAATAATTAGTGTGTTGGAGAACAGAGAAGCGGAGATGAGTATGATGGTAAGAGGATGGGCAGCAAGGTGAAAGTATGTAGAGCGTGGGAGAATGGCGGACACGCGTGGCTTCGCACGCCCAGGGAGCACTCGGGCGATGGCGAGATTAGTCCACTGCCGGCGTATTTACCACTGGGCGCTCAGCCTCCATTAGCTAAGAGGATGAGTGACTGCTTGCTTAATGCGAATCCCGGCGCTTACCTGCAACAGAGGAGTCGGCGCGGAGGGCGAATGGGCGTGGGCGGCGGCGAGTCGCGAGATGAAAGCGCTGCCGGTGAGTAATCCCAGTTTACGACTCTATCTGCTTAGCGGCCGGTTTACGTCGCGCGTTCACTTTTCTTGAAAGCTACGAAACGCGCCGCGGTCGGTGCGAAACAAAGAACGAGTGTTTATGTGGCAGCTAGGGATCTCGCCGGTGGTGGCGTGGGCGCTGGAGGTGACTGCCTGTCATCTGCTCGCAGCCGACACGGCGTCACATGAAGCTGGTTGTTAGCTACATGCTGAGTTCCCTCAGGAAGTTCTCTGCACAGTACACATCCTACTTCACCGCAGAGTCATATTAGTAGTAAAGTCTCCTACAGTGTTGGCCATCAAAATAACAACGCCAGGAAAGACAACAAATGTCATTTTACTTATTGTGCGTACATAGCATAGCAGGGAGAATATATGATTAATTGCAATTTGTAGGTGGTTTGAAAGTGTACGGGTTTGCGAAATTTAGTACAAAGAGCTGCAGCTCTGACAGCAAAAATGGCTCTAACACGATGGAGCATCAAGCGTAACTTTGTTCCGATTATAGTTACAGGTGCGTCATTACAAGCTGCTTAAACTCTATCAGACTCTGTTCATCAGTGGTAATGGTCGACAGTCTCTCGGCAACCCGTTGCATCTATTGCATCTACATCGATACTTCACAATCCACCTTACGACACGAGGCGGACGGTATCTGTATCACTACTAGGCATTTCCCTTCCTGTTCCGCTCGCAAATAGAACGAGGGAAAAACTACTATCTATATGCCTCCCTATTTACCCTAATTTCTCGTATCTTATCTTCGTGGTGTGTGTTCGAGGCAACAGAATCGTTCTGTCGTCAGGTACAAATACCTGTGAAACGCCCGCTAAACCCGCAGGGCAGAACAGGTGATTAGGATTGTGGAAAGAGCCAAATAAGATGGCGGTCAGTTCCACTTCAAAATTGTAATTTACTGTAATTTAACGACACATATAAACCAAAATGGCACTTAGCCGAACTTTTACAACTACGAGTTTCAAAATACAATTCTTTCATGGCTGAAGGCCTCCAAACAAAAAATCTTAAAAAATCAACAAAATAAATTTCTGGCGACTGAAGACACGCAGTTAAAACTGCAAATAAAATAACATAAACACGGTTCAATACAAATGGTTAATGGCCACAATTAAATTTCAAAATTTTAAAGTATATTACCATAATCTTTTAAGGCAGAAGGCCGCAATGTATTCGCTTAACGGGAAATTTTAAGAGTAAGGCTTTAAGAGGCTGAAGGCCCACATTTGATTTTCCAAAAAATTCTAAAATACCTTAAACCTTTAAGTTTTAAGTAGCCGAAAGCACACTAAATGAAAAAGCAACGCAACGACAGTAACTAAATTTAAGAATAAGGCTTTAAGCGACTGAAGGCCCACAACTGATTTTCCAAAAATTCACAATACCTTAAACCTCTAAGTTTTAAGTGGCTGACAGGGCACTAAATGGAAAGATGGCACAACAACAGTATCTTTCAGCAAAATATCCTGTTGTCAGAATTCAAACTTACTTATATGGGCTGTAAGCCTTTGATTTACATAAAACACAATATTTTTTTAAAGCATTGGCTATAATAGATTATCAACAGACCATTAAACATCCATAAAAAGGACAGTATAGACAACGGCACTCAGACGGCTACAAGGATGGGGGGGGGGGGGGGGGGGAGGGGGGGGGCTGACTTCGAAACATTAACGTTCACTTAGGTGACACAGGTGGTGGGCCCAACTACCGTTATGGCAGGTAACCAGAACACTAACGGCCACAAGGCAGAAAATTCCGCTGGTGCACTTGAATTGTAGTGAACCAACATAGTTAATTCCACCGCACGGCAGCTAGATTTCACCACTGCAACCACTCGGTGTTGCTCACAGGAAAAACTCCCCAACAGCGAACCACCGAAACTAACGACACAGCATGAACGGAGGTGGCTTGGTACTTGAGACACCACTCAAATTTGACGTCCTGGGTCGGTGAGCCACGAAGCTCGTAGCGATCGGACAGCTCCACACACGCTCCGACACTGCGCCGGGACCGCCAGCGGACCCAGCCGCTCTGTGATATCCTCTCTGGTCCGCACCAACCGACCGACTGACCGCACACACCCTAGCCACAAACTACATGCACAAGACCAAAGATGGCACAAGGTGAAAATATCGATACACATCGCTGTTGCCAAAGGCAAGAGGAGGAACAACCAGGGCATAAGCGCGTCAACGGCGGGGGAAACCAAACGCAGATAGACAGCCAAATTCAAGGAAACGCATAGTTCGGAGTGAGCACGGCTCAACTGGTTCTCTAAATTTTCTCGAAAATCTGCCTTGAAAAGAATTTCGCATTCCCACCAAAGATTTCCATTTAAGTTCCCGAAGCCTCTCAGTAACACTTGCGTGTTGTTCTAACATACCAGCAGGAAACCTAGCAGCCCGCCTCTGAATTGCTTCCGTGTCTTCCTTTAATTTCCTTTAATCCGACCTCGTACGGATCCGAAACACTAGAGCAGTACTCAAGAACAGTCACAATAGCGTCCTATATATGGTCTCTCTTACAGATGAACCACACTTTCCTAGAATTCTCCCAATAAACTGAAGTCGACCATTCGCCTTCCCTACCTCAATCCTCACATGTTCGCTCCATTTCATATCGCTTTGCAGCGTTACCCCCAGATATTTTAACAATGTGACTGTGTCAAGCAGGGAAGTACTAATACTGTATCCGAAGTTACTGGTTTGTCTTTCATGTCGTCCATGTTAACTTTCATTTTTCTACAATTACAGCTACCTGCCATTCTTCACACCAACTGCAAATTTTATCTAAGTCATCTTGTGTCCTCAGCAGTCCCTCAGCTTCGACACCTTACCGTATACCACATTATCAGATGTTTGGAATGGGTAAGACATAGGGAGAATGTGCTGACGGGAACACCAGGACATCGAGGTAGATCAGAACAGTGTTGATATCGTGCGCTCTGACATTATCATGTTGAAATATAGTCTAAGGTAGATCACAGGCACTGATGTCATGAGACGGAGCAGAAACTCGGGTTGCACAAGCATGGACAAACAAATTAGCGCTGTCATTTCCAGAGGAACCATATGGCTATTTAACTTAAGAAAATTGCGGGAATTCTAAATCTCGATGGCAGCATGCAGAGCTGGACGGCACTCCTTACGGGTGTGAGGTCAATTCTAAAGTTATAGGTGGTATATGACATTTTAGTACAGGGTTTCTTGACGAGGGGTATCAAACTGACTTTTATGTTTCGTGGCGCTGGGTATTGAATAGTTGATTTATGGTTTTCGAAATACGAAACATCGGTTAGTGCATTTAGACTTTTCGAACAGTTAGGTTTCGTACATGAGTGTCGTACTGTTAATCTGAGTCGACTTTTATTTCTGTCTAATTGTAAGTTCTCCAAAATTCATTAACTGAAAAAATAATATCTGATAATATAGAATTTTCATTGGACATTCTGAAATTATAATGTATTTTGTAGAAAAAATTTCCTGTATAACTTTGAGTGGTATTTATCATCTTTGCTTTTGCGCTTACTTTGGCAGATATATGCTTTTTGAAGTACCTGGTTTTCAGAACTCATGACGAGAGAACCACGTGAGTGAGAGTTTACGGAGATTAGATGCAGTGAGGAGAATGTTTAGGGTACCAAGTGGTTGCTCCCCATAAACCATCGTCCTTGTCGAGGTGGGGTGGCTTGCATGCCTCAACAATACAGATAGCCGTACTGCAGGTGCAACCCAAGTGGCGTGATGTCTGTGTCAGCCCTACTCGTGGTTCCTGAAGAGTGGCAGCTTCCTTTCCACTACTGAAGGGGCAACAGTCTGGATGATTTACTGATCTGGCCTTGTAACATCAACCAAATCGGCCTTGCTGTGGTCGTACAGCGAATGTCTGAAAGCAAGGAGAGAGTACAACCGTTTCTTCTTTTTTCAGAGGCCATGCTGCGCTACTGTATGGTTTAATGATGATGGAATCCTTTTGGGTAAAATATTAATCGGATAGGCAAGTCAAAGAATTTAGAAAAGAAAAGACAGGTTGAAGTTAGGTACAGTGGGAATTAGTGAAGAGTGGTGGCAGAAGGAGCAGGACTTCTGGTCAGAAGAGTACAGAGTTATAAATACAAAATGAAATGGGGATAATGCAGGAGTGGGCTTAATAATGAATAAGAAAAAGGAATGTGGTTAAGCTACTATGAACAGCATAGTGATCCCATTAACCTAGGCAATATAGACATGAAGCCAATATCGAGTACTGAAGTACAAGTTTATATTCCAAATAGCTTCGTAGTTAAGGAAACGAATGAAAAACTATATGATAAGCCAAACGAAGT
This sequence comes from Schistocerca gregaria, assembly GCF_023897955.1. Classification (NCBI taxonomy): domain Eukaryota; kingdom Metazoa; phylum Arthropoda; class Insecta; order Orthoptera; family Acrididae; genus Schistocerca; species Schistocerca gregaria. The sequence continues at coordinate 276,961,893 of NC_064927.1, forward strand.
TATTCACTTGGTTAAGGTAGACGAAAATTAGTGATGGACGAGTGCAATTCGGTAGTAGCAAAACGAAGAGAAGGAAAAACAGTAAGAGAACATGGGCCACTGAAAAGGAAGGAAACATGAAGCTGCCTGGTAGAATTTCGCACGGTTTTTAATTTAGTCATCCGTAACAGTTGGAAGAACCATGAAAAATGAATGTGTTCTTGGAAGAGACATGATGACACTGGAAGGTTATAAACTGATCACAGGATGGTAAGACAAAGATTTGAAATTAGATTTTAAACTGTAAGACATTCCCAGCAACAAATAAATAAATAAATATTACTATTTTTCTGACACCTAACTGACATATCTTTGTTTATCAGAACTGTAACTGGATATTACAGTATGTCAAATACTATTATTAGTCCTGGGTCAAGGAAATCTACGAAGAATACTCATTCTGAGACTGATAACACTAAAACATTGTTCCCAACAACTGCAGTATTATTATCCACCATGGTTTGAGGAACTTATTCATATCTACACAGCGTCTATTCAAAAAATAGTGTGACAATGGTTGTATTTTGTGAGCAACTGTCTACTTCTCGGAACGCCATCTTTTAAAGAATTTCTGTTAATTCAATTTCCGATAGTAATTCGATGTTAAATCACCGGCGGAAATCCAACAGGAAGTTGTTATTTATGAAGTGATGTTTTTACAACATATATTCTATCGCGTAATAAACAACCATTTCTCCTTGAACGCAAAGCCCTTTTCTCGTCGCGCTCCTTGGCACAGACTGTCCCAAATACTCTGAAATATTCCTTATTTCTCCTTTACTCGCTGCTGTAGGCCAGTAAATGTCGCAATGTTCGGTTTCAGCCACATCAGCCATCTTAAGATGGGAAAGAGGATAAAAACCTAATTATCATATGATTGTTTTGTATGTATTGTATGTTAACCGGAGACCTAGAAACGACGGAGAGGCTCCGTTCCCGCCGCAGCCGTAGTGGTCCACAAACCCACGACGACTACCGCAGTCCACTTCACCCCTCCGAACCCAGGGTTATTGTGCGGTTCGGCCCCCAGTGGACTCCCCAGGGAACGTCTCACACCGAACGAGTATAACCACTATGTTTGCGTGGCAGAATAATGGTGGAGTACGCGTACGTGGAGAACGTGTTTGCGCGGCAATCGCCGGCGTAGTGTAACTGAGGCGGGATAAGGGGAACCAGCCCGCATTCGCCGAGGCAGATGGAAAACCGCCTAAAAACTATCCACAGACAGGCCGGCTCACCGGACCTCCACACAAATCCGCCGGGCGGATTCGTGCCGCGAACCAGGCGCTCCTTCCCGCCCGGAAAGCCGTGCGTTAGACCGCACGGCCAACCGGGCGGGAACTAGCATATTGATACAATTCTTAACTTTCGAAGCCGTTTTAAATCACTGTCGTCGGAACATTTTCGCATGTCACAGTACGATTACAAGCTGTATGTTTTGTAACGGATTTAAGGCTACCAGCATACTTCATCTGAATTATGTATACGTGTTTATACGGATGTCCACTTTAGTTTCCACATGTTCTTAAAACTAAAATATTTAGACGTATTATAACTGAACGACACATAATGCCTCATCACAGTGATACACGTCTCAAGTCTTGAAAAATATCTGACACTTAGGAATCGCTCCTTTTACAAATGTAAATACTTTTGTACCGAAAGTTTATAAAACCCACACAATAGCCTAACACACAACAACAATTTTTCAAAAAGCAAATAAACCATTAAACGTAATGGAAATATTTTAGATCTGGTAGCCACGAACAGACCAGACCTCATCGACGGTGTGAGTGTTGAGACATGGATTGGTTGGCTCTGAGCACTATGGGACTTAACATTTGTGGTCATCAGTCCCCTAGAACTTAGAATTAATTAAACCGAACTAACTTAAGGACATCACCCACATCCATGCCCGAGGCAGGATTCGAACCTGCGACCGTAGCAGTCGCGCGGTTCCGGACTGAGCGCCTGAACCGCTAGACCACCGTGGCCGGCGAGACATGCATTAGTGATCATGATGTTGTTATTACGTCTATGGTTACGAAAGTTAAAAAGTCGGTCCAGAAGGCTAGGAGAGTATTCTTACGAGAAAAAGCAGATAAGCAGTTGTTAGCATCCCACTTAGTAAATAAATCGACTTCATTTACGTCCGGTACGATGGACGTGGAAGAATTATGGGCAAATTTTAAACACATTGTAAATCACGCATTGGACAAGTATGTGCCGACAAAGTGGGTTACGGACGGAAAAGAGCCACCGTGGTTTAACAGCGCAATTCGGACAATGCTCAGGAAGCGAAGACAGTTGCACTAGCGGTACAAGAAAGATGGGGAGAATGAAGACAGGCCAAAGTTCGTAGAGATTTGTGCTGCTGTAAAAAGAGCGATGCGCGAAGCATACATCCACTACCACCGTCATACCGTAGCAAAAGATCTTGCTGAAAACCCAAGGAAATTCTGGTCTTACGTAAAATCGGTAAGCGGATCGAAGGTTTCCATCCAGTCAATCACTGATCAGTCTGGCTTGGCAACGGAAGACAGCAAAACGAAAGCTGAAACTTTAAATTTAGCATTTGAGAAATCTTTCACGCAGGAGGATTGTACAAACATACCGCCGTTTGAGTCTCGTACAGATTCCCGTACGGAGGACATAATGATAGACATTCCTGGGGTTGTGAAGCAGACATCCCTGGGGTTGAAAATAAATAAATCGTCAGGACCTGATGGGATTCCAACTCGGTTTTACAGAGAGTACTCTACTGCATTGGCTCCTTACTTAGCTTGCATTTTTCGCGAATCTCTTGCGCAACGTAAAAGTCCCGAGCGACTGGAAAAAAGGGCAGGTGACGCCTGCATATAAGAAGGGTAGAAGGACGGATCCTCAAAATCACAGACCAATATCCTTAACATCGGTTTGTTGGAGGATTCACGAACATATTCTTAGTTCGAATATAATGAATTTCCTTGAGACAGAGAAGTTGCTGTCCATGCATCAGCACGGCTTTAGAAAGCATCGCTCCTGCGAAACGCAACTCGCCATTTTTTCACATAATATCTTGCGAACCATGGATGAAGGGTATCAGACGGATGCCAGTTCCTTGACTTCCGGAAAGCGTTTGAATCGGTGCCCCCTGCAGACTCCTAACTAAGGTACGAGCATATGGGTTTGGTTCCCAAATATGTGAGTGGGTCGAAGGCCCAGTACGTTGTCCTCGATGGTGAGTGTTCGTCGGAGGCAAGGGTATTATCTGAAGTGCCCCAGGGAAGTGTGGTAGGTCCGCTGTTGTTTTCTATCTACATACATGATCTTTTGGATATGGTGTATAGCAATGTGCGCCTGTTTGCTAATGATGCTGTGGTGTACGGGAAGGTGTCGTCGTTGTGTGACTGTAGGAGGATACAAGATGACTTGGGCAGGATTTGTGATTGATGTAAAGAATGGCAGCTAACTATAAATATAGATAAATGTAAATTAATGTAGATGAATAGGAAAAAGAATCCCGTAATGTTTGAATACTCCATTAGTAGTGTAGCGCTTGACACAGTCACGTCGATTAAATATTTGCGCGTAACATTGCAGAGCGATATGAAGTGGGACAAGCATGTAATGGCAGTTGTGGGGAAGGCGGATAGTCGTCTTCGGTTCATTGGTAGAATTTTGGGAAGATGTGGTTCATCTGTATAGGAGACCGCTTATAAAACACTAATGACCTATTCTTGAGTACTGCTCGAGCGTTTGGGATCCCTATCAGGTCGGATTGAGGGAGGGCATAGAAGCAATTCAGAGGCGGGCTGCTAGACTTCTTACTGGTAGGTTTAATTATCACGCGAGTTTTGCGGAAATGCTTCAGGAACTCGTGTGGGAGTCTCTGGAAGAAAGGAGGCGTTCTTCTCGTGAATCGCTACTGAGGAAATTTAGAGGCCCAGCATTTGAGGCTGACTGCAGTACAATTTTACTGCCGCCAACTTATATTTTGCGGAAAGACCACAAAGATAAGAGAGATTAGGGCTCGTACAGAGGCATATACGCAGTCATTTTTCCCTCGTTCTGTTTGGGAGTGGAAGAGGGAGAGAAGATGCTAGTTGTGGTACGAGGTACCCTACGCCACGCACCGTATGGTGGATTGCGGAGTATGTATGTAGATGTAGACTGAAGACAGCACAAGTAGTGCTGACACATGTCTGGGGGATAACAAAACTATAGAACGGAGTCTTGCATTAGGCGGAATTCCCATCCAGTTTTCCTTAGTAAGCAGGGAAATAAAAAGAAGTTCAACGTCCACAAGATGGTTACGAACAACGGTCACATTTTATAGCCAACCAGTCGCTGTTTCGGTGACGTCCTTCATAAATACAAGCAGGTAGTGGGTAGTGAGGAGCAAATGAATAGCTGGAGAATGATGTGCCCAGAAAAATATCTGGTATAGTAAATACTGTCAAGTGAGTGGCAGAGAAAACTTGTTTGTTAGCTGCGTGGTCTCCCCTGGCGCAGATGTACTACGGACCTCTCCTTCTTTTGTTTCCGGAGAGTGCTCCGGACGCGCTGGAGGGGGGGGGGGGGGGGCGGGACGAGGTGTACGCGGTCTGCTGTTCGAGGCCCGACAGGGCTGTCAAGCCCAGACGCGGCTGCGGGGAACTCTCAGCGGGGTGCCTGTCGCCGCCATGTGCACGTGAACGATGACGTCACGATGAGAGAGCGCCCCACCGCCTAGAGCGCGGGCGCGTCTGCACTCAACCCTTTCGCCACGTCAGAAGCAGGGGAAGAAAAAGTACGATCTTCTGTTCATGTCAGCAGTGCGGACCTAGCCATCCGCACGAGCTGAAATCCTGAGATAATTTTCTTACCAAGTTGCGAGGACGTCCACCAGCGTCCTACACGTAGCCCAAAAGAAAAGCGAATTATGCGACTTCGCTACGCCTCAGTTGTCCGCAGCTCGTGGTCTTGCGGTAGCGTTCTCGCGTGTCCCGGGTTCGATTCCCGGCGGGGTCAGGGATTTTCTCTGCCTCGAGACGACTGGGTATTGTGTGTCTTTCATCATCATTTCATCATCATTGGCTCGCAAGACGCAGAAGTGGTCTCAGCTAAAAAGTACTTGTAATTTCGGCGGCCTACAATGCTGTACGATCATTTCATTTCATTTGCTACGCTTCATTGTTAAGGACACTTGGAGACGCGCCGGCCGCGGTGGTCTCGCGGTTCTAGGCGCGCAGTCCGGAACCGTGCGACTGCTACGGTCGCAGGTTCGAATCCGGCCTCGGGCATGGATGTGTGTGATGTCCTTAGGTTAGTTAGGTTTAAGTAGTTCTAAGTTCTAGGGGACTAATGACCACAGCAGTTGAGTCCCATAGTACTCAGAGCCATTTGAACCATTTGAACATGGAGACGCATTGATACGCCAGAACGGATTTACCCTGTTTACACCGAGCGAGGTGGCGCAGTGGTTAGCACACTGGACTCGCATTCGGGAGGACGACGGTTCAATCCCGTCTCCGGCCATCCTGATTTAGGTTTTCAGGCAAGTGCCGGGATGGTTCCTTTGAAAGGGCACGACCGATTTCCTTCCCAATCCTTCCCTAACCCGAGCTTGCGCTCTGTCTCTAATGACCTCGTTGTCGACGGGACGTTAAACACTAACCACCACCACCCTGTTTACGCATGTTCATGATCACACTGTGAATGAAGATATCCGATTATTTGGTATATTAACGGGGACTGACCTATGTGTCTACAAACGACAGTGTACCAGTCGCAGCCATGGGGTAAAACAATCGCCATAAAAAAATCGATTGGAGACAGAAACTGCTTTAAAATGCCGGGTAAATTTGGAAACTGAATAAATCCGCTGAATAATGTAGATATACAGGTACAAATTGACACACATGCTTGGAATGACATGGGGTTTTATTAGAACAAAAAAAATACAAAAGTTCAAAAAAAGTCCAACAGATGGCGCTTCATCTGATCAGAATAGCAATAATTAGCATAACAGAGTAAGACAAAGCAATGATGCTCAATATATCCACCACCATTCCTCAACAATAGCTGTAAAATATCGGCGTACCTCTCACCCGTCACGGTAGCAGCTACAAAACCAGAATCACGCATTTTCTCGAAGAAAAAAGGCCCGATAACGATAGATGTGGTAAACCCAATCCATACCGTGACTTTCTCGTCGTGCAATGAGGGTTCCACGACAGTTCTAGGATTTTCGGCAGTTTTTGGCGTTGACAGACCCTCGGAGCGTGAAATGAGCTTCGTTGGTCCACAAAACGTTACTCAACCAATCATCATCTTCCGCCATCTTTTGAAACGCCCACACCGCAAATGCCCTCCGCTTCACTAAATCGCCAGGTAACAGTTCATGATGCCCATGGATTTTGTACGGATGGCATCGGAGGGTACGAGTCTGTGCCAACCAAACAGTAGCGCGCGAGCACCGACTTCCCCGTGCATAGACGAACCCGCTACAGCCTCCATTTCTTTCTCTGCACCATTACGCCTCGTGCTCGGTCGGCCACTACGGGGTCTATCGTCTAAACAAAACGTGGCCTCGAACTTCGAAATCATTCTCGCCACAGCTGCATTTGTCAACGGACCTTTACCCGTTCGAATGCCCTTCCTGTGGCGATAGGATCGTAACGCTGAACTAGCACATTCCCCATTCTGAAAATACAGCTTCCTTAAAAGCGCCTTTTCAGGTAACGTCAACATGCTGCGACTGCTGGCGCATCTGATTTTCTCTCTCATTACAGCTCCTTTTATACACGATTGTCATGCGCAATCACTGACGTTTTGCTCTCCAGGGCCATCTGACGGACATTTTCTAAACTTCGTTTTTTTTTTTATCTAATAAAACCCCATGTCATTCCAAGTATGTGTGTTCATTTTTACCTCTCTATCTACAGTATTCCGTGGTTTACTAAGTTTTCAAATTTATACGACTTTTTGATCACCTTGTACGACAGGAACTTCAACTGTCAGTGCATGCAATCCCATGTCAACGAGTTTCTGAGCGAACATTGCGAAAGGAACTACGGGTGTTCGAAAAGTCTCTCCGCAGTGCCGTATCATTTTTAGGCGCGCGTGGCGTATGCCGCAGCGAATACACCGAAATGAGACTCGGTGAAATACATGTTATTAATTTATTGAATATTAATTGTTACTTACAAATTTTCACATTAAATATTGAAAGTTCCCCCCCCCCCCCCCCCTGTTATTGAATACACAATTCAATTCGTCTAATCATGTTTCCAAACACAAGCTGTAACATTTCTTCTGTAACAGAAGCAGTGAAAATGGATATTGCAGTTTTCAATTCATCGATGGATTTTGGACGGTTTTTATAGACAGTTTTTCGCTGCACCCCAGAAGAAAACGTCAGGTGGTCTTAGGTAGGCGATCGTGGAGGCCAAAGTCCCTGTGAAATTATGCGATCACCAAAAACATCAGCAAGCAGTGACATTGAAACGCGAGCTGCACGCGCTGTTGCACCATCTTGTTGAAAATAACCGTTCAGTATTTCACGTAACACAAGTTTTCCTATGAATGGGTACAGAATATCACTGCAGTATCGTTGAGCGATTACCGTTTCGTTGAAAAATGTGGGACTCACAATCCGACGTCTAGAAATTGCAATCCAAACTCCTATTTTCACAGAATAAAGTGGTTCCTCATGAATACACAATGCATTTGCAGTACTCCACATATGAGAATCTTGCGAGTTCTTGTACATGGAAAAATGAAACAACGCCTCATTAGTGAAAAACGTTTCATTTCTAATGTTCAAATGTGTTTGAAATCTTATGGGACTTAACTGCTAAGGTCATCAGTCCCTAAGCTTACACACTACTTAACCTAAATTATCCTAAGGACAAACACACACACACACACGTGCCCGAGGGAGGACTCGAACCTCCGCCGGGACCAGCCGCACAGTCCATGACTGCAGTGCCTGAGTCCGCTCGGCTAATCCCGCGCGTCAAACGTTTCATTAAGAATATCCCTTCCATTTTGTTAAATGAAATGCAGTCTGTTGCCATCATCAGCATTTTTCAGTTCTTGTACGACTGACACTTTCTATTGGAAAAGTTCTAATTTTTTCCTTGCAGCTGTGTGGGCCGTTATGGCACTAACAGAGATTTCCTGTCCGAGTTTTCTTACTGACTTGTTCGGACTCATGAACATTTTATCGGAAGTATCGAGTAGTTTATCCTCAGACAAAACGCTAGAACGACCACTTCTCGGTGCATCTGTCACCGAACCCGTACTTCGAAGCTTGTTAATCAGATCTCGCACAGTATCGCGATGTGGGAGTGTTGTCTCCGGGAAAAGTTAATTAAATGTTTGACGAACTGAAACTATGTATTTATCGCCAGCTTTGAACACATGTTCGACTAAAAATACACGTTCTTCAATGGTTAGTATTTTTACAGTGACAAAAACGAAACGAAACAAACTAACAAAGGAACTAATCTTAAACGTTCACGTCAACGCGTAACGTCACACACCAACTATCCTGACGCTGGCTGAGATAAACGAAACAGTGGAATGTTGGGAGAGTCCACTTTTAGGGAAGTAACCCAGGCAGGCGAACAATCATAACGGCACGTGCGGCTAACAATCATACGGCACTGCGGAGAGACTTTTTGAACACCCCATACAAGCTGTGGACATTTAGAGTGGGGTACGTTGCTAAAGATTATTGCTAATAGTAAGACATAAATATTCACGTCTTCAAAGGGCCTATAACATGGAAACCAAACAGTAGCTGACTGCACGCGTGTAGCATCATCCGATGAATTTCACTTTTGCCCTTTTTGGAATGATGCGACACGTCGACTGCACCAGGGGTTCAATGAGCCGTTTAACACGCAGCGTTTCGAGGGTGTAGATTGGTCGTAGACCAGATTTGATACTGTCACTGTCATGTCATAGGGAAGTTATCGTACGATGGGATTTGCCTACTCATTCACGTTATCATGAATATGAACCAGAGTGTTCAAAAAAATGGCTCTAAACACCATAGGGCTTAACTTCTAAGGTCATCAGTCCCCTAGAACTTAGAACTACTTTAACTAACCTAAGGACATCACACAAATCCATGCCCGAGGCGGTCGCACGGTTCCAGACTGTAGCGCCTAGAACTGCTCGGTCATCCCGGACGGCCCAGAGTGTTTATTTCGGTATTCTCGGTCATCATTGTTGTCATTTTTTTCTGCAGAGGATAGACAAAAAGACCAAAAACAAAAGAGCGGTTCTAGGCGCTTCAGTCCGGAACCGCGTTGCTGCCTCGGGCGTGAGTGTATGTGATGTCCTTAGGTTAGTTAGCTTTAATTAGTTCCAAGTCTAGGAGACTGATGACCTCAGATGTTAAGTTCCATAGTGCTTAGAGCCATTTGCACCATTTTGAACTAAAAACACAACAAATTACCATGCCTAATACGATGCAGGAAGACAGTTCGAATTAGTTAAAACAACTTCAAGTCGTCTGGGAATGGATAAATACAGGCCCTCTACGGTTTCCAAGGACATTTTATAGCATTATTTCTGCAAAATAAAGTTCAGGCAGCAATGATGGAAGTGGACAGAGATCACACACATTTCTCTCCAAAGTAGACAACAAATGCTCAATAATATTGAGATGTGTTGACTGTGGTGGCCAGGAGAGATTTGACAAATCATCCTCGTGCCCACAAATCCAGTACTGGATGATGCGAACTGTGTGAACAGTGGCCTTGTCATCTTAGAAGACAGCATCACCATTGGGGGACAAACACTTTACCATGGGATGGACCTTCTAATAATACCATCACTTGCAAAGTAGGTTGGAAATCAGATTAATAATGTTGCTCACGGTGCATATGTTCGCTTTATCGGACAACAACAGAGTTATTGACTGTGGATGCTATCATCAGAATGGAAATAATGAAGTCATTGTAAAAAAGTCATTAATTTTGGCAATTACCTTGAATGGATTCCCCCATAGATTTCGTCGAAGTTGTTATGGCTCATCTTGTTGATTCTAGGGTGATTCCACTTTAACTGCTAGAAGGTCCAGATCTGTATTTTAGCAATATTTGAAGACCTAACAATTCTTAATGATCAAACAGTCCCTGAACAATGGTATGGTATGGTGGAAGTAATTTTTGACTTGGTTTTCACGATCCACATTTTTATGGAACTTCTTGGAAATTCACATGTACTTCTGCTTAATTGTCACATCTTCAATAAAACAGTTTTGTATCAATCTTCGTATATTTAATTTCCACTTTAACCAAACACAAGACTTCACTGTTCTTTTACAAAGCGAAATAACAACTTAACTTTGTAAGCAGGCTGTTTAGGTTTTTATGTTGGTATGTGTATTAAAATCACTGACTGTGGTGTGTGCAGACTGTGGCTGGTTGGCATTGTTGAAATATTCGCTGTTGTAGTGTTGGGCAGTTGGAAAATCATGGCCACAGTCTTCAGGGACGCAGATGGTGTTATCCATGTTGATTTCCTTGATCGTGGAACAACAATAAATTCAGAGCGTTCCATCACAACGCTGCGAACTCTGAAACGACGGCTAACAAGGGTGCGAAAGGAAAAGGGAAATGTATTCATGCAGCATGACAGTGCCAAACGACACACTTCACGTGCCACCGCACCAGAACTTCAGAGATTGAATGACACCACCGTATGGCATCCTCCATACAGTCCAGATTTAGCACCGTCTGAATTCCATCTGTTCCCAATAATGAAAGACGATCTGTGCGGACATCATTACGGTTCCGATGAAGACGTTGAGAGGACTGTGAGAGACTGTGGTTGCATAAACAAGAGTGTCGACTTCTTCCGTGACGGCTTCAGAAAACTTGCTCATAGCAGGCAGAAGTGTACACAAATGGCTGGTGATTATGTGGAAAAGTGAATATTGGTCTATAAAGATCACATTCTAAGGATTATTTTTGCCTTTGATTTATTAAAATATTTCCATTCAAACCCAATTAACGACGGTGGAGGCATTACTTTTTATTCAACCCTCGTACTTATGAAAAGCGATACAGGAACCAAATAAAACTCAGAATTAACAAAAGTAGCAACTGAATATATGGAGCACGTAGGTAGCCACAATAAACTAAAAAAAAGAATAAATACAGGGAAATTGAGTCATCTGAAGGAACAGACAGACCGGGAAAACTGAGAGGATTATGTGGAGTTTAGAAGAGGGTAAGTTTAAGATATATTTGGTTGTTCAAGATTTAATCAGAACTTTTGGGGTAGATGTTTGTTGATTTTCAGCTCTTCCAACAAGCTGAGGGGTCTTTGTCTGCTAAGTGAAGGGCATGGGACGGTGGCTCCTACTTGTGGTTCTCACATAGAACATGCTCTGCAAATGTGAAATCATAATGCTGGAGCCTACAGCCGCATGAATTTTCAGCCAGCCTAGATGCTATGTCACTGTCTGATTGATAAAGACAAAACTTATTACACACAAGACAAGTAATTTCGTACACCCCAATGTTGGCTAGTAATTGGGTCATATCTTTGCTATGGAAAATATACTGCGGTGTGGCGTTCTTCACGTGATAGAAAATCCTATAGTTGCAGCTGTTACTGATCGAGACAATAAATATTACTGTGTCTAACTCTGCTTTGAAAGCATTGTTGCCTCAACCAGTGGCACTGCAATTATACGATTTCCTACTAGGTGAAGACCACCACAGCTCAATGCGTTTTCCAGAGCAAAGGTAAGACTCAACTGCTAGCGAAAAGTGGGGTATACAAAATTACTTTACCTGACTATGATAAGTTTTGCCTTGATCAATCAGACAGTGACTTTGCATCTAGGCTGGCTGGGCATGAACGCAGCTGGAGGGTGTAGGTTTCTGACCCCACGATTGCTGTGGATGCACCGACTGGGGGCCGCAGCCTCCTGCCCAAGTCCCGTGTTCTTCACTCAGAAAACAAAGATCAGAAGCTCATACTGTTGGAACCCCCGGAAATCATCGTTGCCCACAGTATTTATTTAATTTTAACTGACCAAACACAGCTTAATATTTTCCCCTTACTGAACTTCACATACCGATCTCAGCTTTCATTACCTCCCATGTTGTCTGTTCCTTCCTATTTCTCCACTTTCCTGTATTTATTCATTTCTTTTCATTTTATTGTGATGGCTTATTGCCTCCATATATTCTACTGCAACAAATATTAATTCTTACTTTTTCCGAGCGAGGTGGCCCAGTGATTAGCACAGTGTACTCGCATCCGGAAGGACGACGGTTCATACTCGTGTCCAGCCATAATGATATAGGTTTTCCGTGATTTTTCTAAGACGTTTCAGGCAAAGATCGGTGTGGTTCCTCCTAAAGGGCACGGCCGACTTCCCTCCCCATCCTTTCCTAATTCATGGGATTGGTGACCTCGCTGTTTGCTCCCCTCCCCCAGAACCAATCAACCAGACGATCTTACTTTTCTGTGCTTTTTGTATCACTCTGCATGCGTAACTGTGTATTACCTCCTGAAGTAGTCTTGTCATGTACTAATTTTATTTTATTTTATTGGATTTGTTAATTTAATGTGAACTGTTATATGGGCACTGTTTCTCGAGTTCACTGTTAATGGATTTCCTGATTTCCTCTCTTTACATTTTTTTGTAGTTCAAGTTTTTACCTTTTAAACTGTATTAGCACTACACTGTCAAAAATGAAACTCGCTGTGATGTGTGTGGGTGGGTGCCACAGCAGAGATGAGCAACATATTTTCCAGTTTATTTACGAACATTGTGACATCTTTGACGCCAATTGACAGTTAAAGCCTAAGGATGACCTGATAAGCCGAAACGCGGTTAACCTGAATAAATCAATCATGCAGCACATAGGCAACAGAGGGAAAAATTTGCATATTAAATTATTTGTTATTGCTCAATATTCGTGCAATCGACCTGCGAGAGCGTTCATTTCATTCGTAATGTCATCCGCTGTTAGAATCTGTGAACGGAATTTAAGTGAACTGAGATAAAATGCTCGTTCTTTGTATGGGCTGAGCTACTAGCTGCCGACAACGTATTTGCTATCGCTACACTGGTAACTGCTATTGTCTATGACGCTTCCAGGCCTCTTCACTTCTTTTGCAACAAATCTCTTAAACTCTCACAGGTAGTTATCGGCTCCGCTTATCTAAGCAAGCACATTACCTTGGCCTCACCAACGTGAGACCGACTCGGTCTGGTAAAGTCTCTGATTTACACTTCGCTTTATAGGATTCACGAGTGCAGATAACTGGCTTTAAATATCTCTGCTTATAGAATGTGAATGTCCAGGTACGAATTTTGGCCACCATGTTGCCCGCTTGTAGGTCTTCCAATGACAGCAAGATTTCTGTAATACGACGAAGTTATGTTTTAAGCGAATTAAAAAGACATACACGATGCTGTAGAGGAGAAGGTGGTTCATTGAACAGAACAGAATGTATGAGCGTCAGGCTTGCCTTTAATGTGGTCACCTCTCCTCGGCGTCCAGCTTTTGACACCGTCCACTGTGTGGGAAGTCATTGGCTCAAGTATGGGTGGGCCTCCATCAAGTAGCCCGCTGCTCCCAACTTACCTACAACATAGAAACACAATCTGGTTAACTCTTTTTCCAGCAAATTTGTGAGGCTTATTATATACAGGATGGTAAGAAACAGTCCGAAGACCTTGTACGGGTGCTGCAGGATAGGTTGTACAGGAAAGTGATTGTTAAGAAAAAAATTCGATAGGTTGCTAGTTTTCGAGTTAGCTGGTATTGAAGTTAGCCAATCAGATTGTTGCGCCCCGAAATTTAAGCGGCTCGCGAAAGACGATGTGCGAAACGTGTTCCTTGTTTGGTTTCTTAGACGGAAGGAGATATCGATACAAAAATAGTCATGGGATCGAACCGGAGCCAAAGGCTGAGCAGTATCCTCCGCTATCATGTTCGTCGTGAGAACAACTGACTCTAGTTGTATCTATGAAATGATAATTAAATCAAGGCCCCTAAGCTGTCGACAGGCGTTGATATACATCATCGGGGACAGTTGAAAATGTGTGCCCCGACCAGGACTCGAACACGGGATCCCCTGGTTAGGTGGCAAACGCTCTATCCACCTGAGCCAACGATGGCACGCAGGATAGTGCGACTGCAGGGATTTATCCCTTGCACGCTCCCCGTGATACCCACATTCCCAACTTAATGTCCACACACTACATTCGTAGTGCCCCTGCCCATTATACTCATATCTCGCTGTAGACAATCTTACGGAGTCCAGTATGAGTTCGGGCAATGCGTTTGCATCCAGCACAGAAGAGATGGTCAATGGCAGGTTAGTCTTAACTTTATGAAGATTGCATCTGTTCTTTCGGAACTTGGTAAGATTGTCTGCAGCCAGTAATGAGTGTAATGGGCAGAGGCACTACGAATGTAGTGTGAGGGTATTAACTTGGGAATGTGGGTCTCACGGACAGCGTGCAAGGGATATATCCGAGCGGTCGCACTATGCTCTATGCCCTCGGTGGCTCAGATGGATAGAGCGTCTGCCATATAAGCAGGAGATCCCGGGTTCGAGTCCCGGTCTAGGCACACATTTTCAGCTGTCCCTGTCGATGTATAACAACGACTGACGAAAGCTTAGGGTCTTGATTTAACTATCATTTCATTTTAAAAGAGCTGCATGGTCACCGAGGTACCATCTTCATGTGTAATTGTATCTGGCGGCCAACTTACTTTTGCCTCCACTACGGCCTGACTGGCTACCTTCAATGTAAATTAACTCAGAAACGACGCAACATATCGAATTTTTTTCTGGACAGTTATTTCTCAGCGCAACCTACCCTGCAAGACCTTACAAGCTCTTCAAACTATCTACCCTGTGTAATACAAACAATGAATGAACAAAATAATATCAATACTCTCTAATATAGATGTTGTTGTTGTTGTCTTCAGTCCTGAGACTGGTTTGTTGCAGCTCTCCATGCTACTCTATCCTGTGCAAGCTTCTTCATCTCCCAGTACCTACTGCAACCTACATCCTTCTGAATTTGCTTAGTGGATTCATCTCTTGGTCTCCCTCTACGATTTCTACCCTCCACGCTGCCCTCCAATACTTAATTTGTGATCCCTTGATGCCTCAAGACATGTCCTACCAGCCGGTCCCTTCTTTTTGTCAAGTTGTGCCACAAACTCCTCTTCTCCCCAATTCTATTCAATACCTCCTCATTAGTTATGTGATCTACCCATCTAATCTTCAGCATTCTTCTGTAGCAGCACATTTCGAAAGTTTCTATTCTCTTCCTGTCCAAACTAATTATCGTCCATGTTTCACTTCCGTACTTGGCTACACTCCATACAAATACTTTCAGAAACAACTTCCTGACACTTAAATCTATACTCTATGTTAACAGATTTCTCTTCTTCAGAAACGCTTTCCTTGCCATTGCCAGTCTACATTTTATATCTTCTCTACTTCGACCATCATCAGTTATTTTGCTCCCCAAATAGCAAAACTCCTTTACTACTTTAAGTGTCTCATTTCCTAATCTAATTCCCTCAGCATCACCCGACTTAATTCGACTACATTCCATTATCCTTGTTTTGCTTTTGTTGGTGTTCATTTTATACCCTACTTTCAGGACACTGTCCATTCCGTTCAACTGCTCTTTCAAGTCCTTTGCAGTCTCTGACAGAATTACAATGTCATCGGCGAACCTAAACGTTTTTATTTCTTCTCCATGGACTTTAATACCTACTCCGAATTTTTCTTTTGTTTCCTTTACTGCTTGCTCAATATAAAGATTGATTAACATCGGGGACAGTCTACAACCCTACCTCACTCCCTTCCCAACCACTGCTTCCCTTTCATGCCCCTCGACTCATATAACTGCCATCTGGTGTCTGTACAAATTGTAAATAGCCTTTCGCTCCCTGTATTTTACCCCTGCCACCTTTAGAATTTGAAAGAGAGTATTCCAGTCAACATTGTCAAAAGCTTTCTCTAAGTCTACAAATGCTAGAAATGTAGGTTTGCTTTTCCTTAATCTATTTTCTAAGATAAGTCGTAAGGTCAGTATCGCCTCACGTGTTGCAACATTTCTGCGGAATCCAAACTGATCTTCGCCGAGGTCGGCTTCTACCAGTTTCTCCATTTGTCTGTAAAGAATTCGCGTTAGTATTTTGCAGCTGTGACTTATTAAACTGATAGTTCTGTAATTTTCACATGTGTCAACACCTGCTTTCTTTGGGATTTGAATTATTATATTCTTCTTGAAGTCTGAGGGTATTTCGCCTGTCTCATACATCTTGCTCTCCAGATGGTAGAGTTTTGTCAGGACTGGCTCTCCCAAGGCCGTCAGTAGTTCGAATGGAATGTTGTCTACTCCAGGGGCCTTGTTTCGACTCAGGTCTTTCAGTGCTCTGTCGAACTCTTCACGCAAAATCGTATCTCCCATTTCATCTTCATCTACATCCTCTTCCATTTCCATAATATTGTCCTCAAGTACATCACCCTTGTATAGACCCTCTATATACTTCTTCCACCTTTCTGCTTTCCCTTCTTTGCTTAGAATTGGGTTTCCATCTGATCTCTTGATGTTCATACAAGTGGCTCTCTTTTCTCCAAAGGTCTCTTTAGTTTTAGTGTAGGCGGTATGTATCTTACCCCTAGTGAGACAAGCCTCTACATTCTTACATCTGTCCTCTAGCCACGCCTGCTTAGCCATTATGCACTTCCTGTCGATCTCATTTTTGAGACGTTTGTATTCCTTTTTGCCTGCTTCATTTACTGCGTTTTTATATTTTCTCCTTTCATCAATTTAATTCAATATTTCTTCTGTTACCCAAGGATTTCTACTCGCCCTCGTCTTTTTACCTACTTGATCCTCTGCTGCCTTCACTACTTCATCCCTCAGAGCTACCTATTCATCTTCTACTGTATTTCTTTCCCCCATTCCTGTTAGTTGTTCCCTTATGCTCTCCCTGAAACTCTGTACAACCTCTGGTTCTTTCAGTTTATCCAGGTACCATCTCCTTAAATTCCCACCCTTTTGCAGTTTCTTCAGTTTTAATCTGCAGTTCAAATTTGTGGTTTGGTCCCAAGGGCGAATGGCCTTGGACGATTTCTTTGATTATCTAAATAAAATTCACCCAAAAATAGTTTACCATGGAAATAGAAAAGGATAACAGAATATCTTTCTTGGATGTCTTAGGTATGAGACGGTCCGATAGAAGCTTGGAATATAAATTCTTTCGGAAGGCAACACATACGGACAGATATTTACATAAAAATTCTAATCATTATACACAACAAAAAAGGGGTTGTCATAAAAAGTCTTGTCGATCGAGCGGAACGGATAAGTACACCTGAACATTTGGATGCTGAAGTGAAACATCTGAAGCAGGCTTTTGAAAAAAAACGGCTACTCGAAAAAAGAGATAAATAGAATTTTGTGTCCAAGGAACAGAAGACCAAAAGATAAGAATGAACCACAACGACCGAAAAATACAGTAGTTCTCCCTTTTATTAAAAAAGTAACAGATCGGATCGGTAAGATTTTACGAAAACATGACATAAAACCGGTCTTCAAACCAACAAAGAAAATAAGTCAAGTACTACGATCTGTGAAGGATAAACGCCCTCCCCTGTCAACATGTGGTGTGTATAAAATTCCATGTATCTGTGGTAAAGTTTATATTGGTACTACCAAAAGAAGCGTAAATACGCGACTGAAAGAGCATAAAAGTCTTTGTCGACTTGGAAAAATAGAAAAATCAGCTGTAGCGGAACATGCTCTTCAACCAGGCAACCACCAAGTGAAGTTTTCGGATACAGAAGTTTTATCTACAACGTTAAATTACTATCCACGGCTATACAGAGAAACTATTGAAATTTATAAACATCACTATTATTTTAATAGGAAAGAGGAGGCTATGAAACTCAGTGATATATGGACAGTGGCTCTACAAAATTGCTAACAATTTTTATCTTTGACAAGGTGGTAATCGATAGTCAACCTTATCTTTGCTATGGATTATCACTGTTCATCACGTGTCACCTGAACCACGCCCCCCCTTTCTCACAATATATAAGTCGCTCTCAGACACCCGACCAGTCAGTCGGCAAGACTCAGCGGAGCAGCGCCTCTGAGGAAGTCCAGCGCAGTCCTGGACGAAACGTAAGGAGTAGAAAAGTTCTTGGACCACGACCTCATGTCCCGGAAAAGTATATCAACAGCAATAAACAGCAGGCTCTAATCCTAGATCAGTTTTCCACTCCTGTATCTTACAAATCTGTTGTTTGCCCTCTTACCTTCCTTGCTGTGGATCATTCCCATACCACAGACCTGTTTGTGTTAGATGCATTTAATGCTTTTGGTTTCTCCATTGCCGATGAGGTAAATTTAGAATCAGACCAAGTTCTGTATCAGCAACTAGAGGCCCTCTGCACTGAGTTTTCATCACTATTTTGACCTGGGCTTGTACTACCGATTTTCAGCTCACGTTACCATGAAACATTCCACCCACCCTTGTTATTTCAGATGCGACAGGTGCCTGTCACTTTGCACGACTCTGTCAAGGCCGAATTAGACCATTCGATGTCTGTCAATGTCATTTGGCCAATTTCTTCCAGTGGCCGGGCTACATCACTGGTCATTGTTATGAAGCTGACAGGTAAGCTTTGCCTCTGCAGTAACTTCCGTCTCATGATTAATGCATAGTCCATGACAGATATGTACCCTTTGCCCCACTCTTACAAGTTTCTTGCAAAATTAGGATGCAGCCACTACTTTTCCAAGACTGATTTGTCAGAAGTGTACCTCCAGCTCCTCTCGGATGAGGCCACTAGGCCACTGTCAATATACTTTTCAGCCTATAGCAATATCAACACTGTGTGCCCGCAATTTTTCAATGATTTTTAGAACAGCTGACAGCCTCTGTGCCTGGCTGTATCAGTTATCTCGATGACATCACTCTCCCAGGTGCTTCCATTGAAGACCACCTTAGAAATGTCCAGTTGTCGTTTTCTGTTTTGCAGTCTGCAATATTCCCAAATCTCAATTTTTTCAGCTGTCAATTGATTATTCTTCTGCGCGCTCACAGGAGCCCTACACGGTATTAGGCAGGTGTAACATTTCTTTGGCTCTCCAGTGTAGGTTTCTAGGTGCAAACGAATTATAGGCAGTGCAAGCATAAGGTGGTATGACAACCTCAATGTAGACTGTGGGGTACTGAAACAAGCTTTAGCCTAGTATGAAAAGAAGAACAAGAAGAAGAAGTCACTTCGCTGCCGTCGTGACAGAGTGCCGTGGCGAACTGCATGCTCAGACTTTTGCCTGTCTGGCAGGTCCGTGCCCGTGGAACAAAGCGAGCAATATGTGGCCCCTTCTGGCGGCACGTGAGACGCAGAGAGCCGGCGGCGCTTGTTTTCCAATTTTAGGCGGCGGGCGTTGTGTGCAGAAGACGCAGGGCCCCGAGCCTCGCGCCGGCCGGGAGGCAGAAGCAGCAGCCGCCTGCAGACCGTGGCTCCGGCAGTGACAAACGCCACCAGGTACCGCCCGCCCTGTCTATGCATACGAAACGCGCCGCGCCAACTGCGCGCCGCCACGCGCACACCGCAGACCAGCTCTGGAATATCGACGCCGTCTCCAGCGACCCGCCAAGGGCTCTCCGTTACCCTACCACCGAGCAGGAGGCGCTGCTGGGCTGCTACTGAGCGTCGGCGTCGATTGGTGAAGGGGAAACTCGTTCGCCGTTGAGAGGTACACTGACTGGGAAAGGTGACAAGCACCTAGAAGACATGGCGGGATGTCACAATAAGTTCATCTACACTACTGGCCATTAACATTGCTACAACAAAAAGAAATGCAGGTGATAAACGGGTATTCACTGGACAAATACATTATACTAGAAATGACACGTGATTACATTTCCACCCATAGATCCTGATAAATCAGTACCCAGAACAACCGCCTCTGGCCGTAATAACGGCCTTGATACGCCTAGGCATTGAGTCAAACAGACCTTGGTTGGAGTGTACAGGTACAGCTGCCCGTGCAGCTTCAACACGATACCACAGTTCACCAAGGGTAGTGAGTGGCGTATTGTGACGAGCCAGTTGCTCGGCCACCATTGACCAGACGTTATCAATTGGTGAGAGATCTGGAGAATGTGCTGGCCAGGGCGGCAATCGAACATTTTCTGTATCCAGAAAGGCCCGTACAGGACCTACAACATGCGGTCGTGCATTATCCTGCTGAAATGTAGGGTTTCACAGGGATCGAATGAAAGGTAGATGGTTCAAATGGCTCTGAGCACTATGGGACTCAACTGCTGTGGTCATTAGTCCCCTAGAACTTAGAACTACTTAAACCTAACTAACCTAAGAACATCACACACATCCAAGCCCGAGGCAGGATTCGAACCTGCGACCGTAGCAGTCGTACGGTTCCGGACTGCGCGCCTAGAACCGCGAGACCACCGCGGCCGGCTGAAAGGTAGAGCCACGGGTCGTAACACATCTGATATTTAACGTCCACTTTTAAAAGGGCAGTCAATGCGAACAAGAGGTGACCGAGATGTATAACCAATGGCACGCCATACCATCACGCCGGATGATACGCCAGTATGGCGATGACGATTACACGCTTCCAACGTGCGTTCACCGCGATGTCACCAAACACGGATGCGACTATCATGATGCTGTAAACTGAACCTGGATTCATCCCAAAAAATGACGCTTTGCCATTCGTGCACCCAGCTTCGTCGTTGAGTACACCATCGCAGGCGCTCCTGTGTGTGATGCAGCCTCAAGGGTAACAGCAGCAATGGTCTCCGAGCTGATAGTCCATGCTGCTGCAAATGTCGTCGAACTGTTCGTGCAGATGGTTGTTGTCTTGCGAACGTCCCCGTCTGTTGACTCAGGGATCGAGACGTGGCTGCACGATCCGTCCCAGCCATGCGGGTAAGATGCCTGTCATCTCGACTGCTAGTGATACGAGGCCGTTGGGATCCAGCACGGCGTTCAGTATTACCCTCCCGAACCCAGCGATTCCATATTCTGCTCACAGTCATTGGATCTCGACCAACGCGAGCAGCAATGTCGCGATACGATAAACCGCAATCGCGATAGGCTACAATCCGACCTTTATCAAAGTCGGAAACGTGATGGTACGCATTGCCCCTCCTTACACGACGCATGACAACAACGTTTCACCAGGCAACGGTGGTCAACTGCTGTTTGCGTATGAGAAATCAGTTGGAAACTTTCCTCATGTCAGCACGTTGCAGGTGTCGCCACCGGCGCCAACCTTGTGTGAATGCTCTGGAAAGCTAATCATTTGCATATCACAGCATCTTCTTCCTCTCGGTTAAATTTCGCGTCTGTAGTACGTCATCTTCGTGGTGGAGCAATTTTAATGGCCAGTAGTGAATATCCACATCGTATCCGCAAACCACCTAATGATGTGTGGCGAAGGGTGCTTCTAGTACTACTAACGGATCTCCCCTATCCTGTTCCATTCGCGTGGGAAAAATGATCGTATTGGCTCTAATTTCTTGAATTTCCTCGTCGTTGTCGTTACGCAAGGTGTATGTTTGAGTAAGCAGTATGCTATCCGACTCTTCCCAGAAAGTACTGTGTCGAAATTCCAATTGTATACTACCCCGTGACGCAAAACACCCCTTTTGTAACACCAGCCAATGGAGTATGTTGTGCACCTCAGTAAAGCTCTTGTGATTCCGTGACGAAACGCGCCGCTCTTTGTCGCATCTTCTCTCTGTCTTCTGTCAGTAATACTTGGTAAACAGTCAAGACTGATGAAGAATACTCAAGAATCTATTGAACAAGTGCGTTGTAAGCCACTTCCTTCATGGAGAGTTAAATTTCCTTAAGATTCTTCCAACTATTCTCTGCCTAACATCTGCTTTACTTACTATCTCTTTTATCTTTCCACTTGAAGTCGCCCTGGAGGGTTAGATACTGTTTTCAGGATTTTCTCATCGATTGTGTAGTTGTACAGTAGTGGCTTTCTTTACCTATGCAAGCGCAGTATGTTAAACTTATTTATGTTCAGGGTCAACTGCCAGAGTCTGTGCCACTCATCAATCTTCTCCAGGCCATTCTGCAAATCGATACTGTTTTCTGGCGTTGCTACTTACTTAGATAACTGCGTCATCTGCGTCATCTGCGAACATTATTAAACAACATCCGACGATTTCTACTAGATCATTTATGTACATTGTAAGCAATAACAATCCCGTCATGCATCCTTCGGGTACTCCGGATATTAGCCTTACACCTGTCGATTTTGTTCGTTAAGAGCGAGATGTAGAGTCCTGTCTGCAAGGAAGTATTGAATCCACGATAAGCTCGGATTCTTTTTCACTAAAAGGCAGTGAGGGACGGTCTCAAATGCCTTCCTGAAGTCAAAGAAGACGGCTTCTATCTGAGTGCCGTTATCTACAGTTCTGTGCATCTCATGGAGGAACAGGGCGAGCTGAGTTTCGCAAGATCTCTGTTTGTGGAATACATACTGATGTTTATAGTGAAGATTTTCGTTTTCCGAATGGATGATAATTCGTGAACATAAAACATCTTCCGTAATTGTGCAACTGATTGACGTCAACAATATAGATAAATGTGTGCATCTGTCCCGCGGTCCTTCTAGGAAACGGAAACGACATGGCACTTTTTTCCAGTCGCTAGGTACTCTTAGTTGCACCAGCTGTCTACGATAAACTGCTTCTAGGAGGATAAAGTCGCACAATTACACACCATACGCGGGTTTATAAAAGATTCGACCGGTGCAATTGTCTCTGAATGGTAGTACGGCCACCAGAGCACAATAGTGTTGTTCGTGTTTAGCTCTGTTACCAGAACTTGTGGCCTTTGTAAGGGACGTGAATGGCATCAGTTGTTAAGTGAGCACTGTGAACGACATGAGGATGTCGCACAACAGAGGGCGACAGCGTTATCAGGACCTGACCGAATTTGAAACGGGCCTCACTTTGGATCTCCCTTTGGTCGCCTGTCGAATTGTACAATATCCAGATTTTTGGGGCATCCAGATTCGGCGCAGGCCTAATATAGGACTGCATGAGAAGGTGAGGGCAGACAAGGTTCCGGTCGACCACATCTGATCATCACCACTTTGGAGTAGCGCCGATTTGTCTTCCTGTGTCCAAGCGACTTCCTCCAACTATGTGTGGCGTCCATAACCGTTGGTCGACCACTTCATTTATTTTATTTTGGTTTTATTTGCTACCGTTTACAGAAGACCTGCCACCTTGTTACAATTTATGTTTAGAATATAGGAAATTAGGAAGATAGAAAAGAGGTAATGACTTGTTGTTACTTTATGATTATACATACTGAAAAATTTTCTAAAATAAAAAGATTCTTACATTTAAGGAGAAATAAAGATAACAGGAAAGTAAATGGATTTGTATTATGATCCCTCCACCTCTCTCTCTCGGATGGGCGGGCTCGGCAAATCATCGAGACTGTCACATTCGAGGTAGCGTACATAATACATCTTTCTTATTAATTTTTTAAATTTGTATGTACAGACGTTTGTTTGTATTATTCTTGTATTACATTTGTTACTGTTCACATATGTTTTATACTGGACATAACAGCACTCCGACTTCAGGCCAGAAGTGGCCCATCGGGACCATTCGACCGCCGTGTCGTCCTCAGTGAGGATAGGAACAGGAGGGGCGTGTGGTCAGCACACCGCTTCCCGGTCGTTACGATGCTTTTCTTTGACCAGAGCCGCTACTATTCAGTCGAGTAGCTCCTCAATTGGCAACACGAGGCTGAGTTCACCCCGAAAAGAGGCAACAGTGCATGGCGGTCCGGACGGTCACCCATCGAAGTGCTGGCCACGCCTGACAGCTCTTAACTTCTGTGATCGGACGGGAACCGGTGTATCCACTACGACAAGGCCGTTGCCACACCGGCCATAAGCGTTACATTATTTCTGCATCTTTGTGTTTCTTATTCTAACTAATGTCAGCTGCACTAGGAAATCACCGTCCCATACATAGATTGTCACTACCATACGTAGGTTGTCACTAACGCACAACAGAAACGGCTGCGTTGAGGGTGGTGCAGTGAGTAGGAAGTATCGATTACTCGTGAATGGCATCGCATTGAATTCAGCGATGTATGGCGGTTCTGCACTGCCCTGGACAAGCATAGTCATCATTCTTCCAGTGTTTTGGAGAGACACTGGAGTGTTACTCCTTGTGCCGTGGTGTGGGAAGGCATGCAGTACGATTTTAGGTCACGGTCGCCAGTGACTGAGATAACTCTGATGGCACAACGGTAAATCACGAACACCCTAGATTGTCATGTATTACCTCTCATGTTACAGTAACGTGGTGCCTTTTTCAGGACAATGCTCGTCCCTGCATGGCAAATGTCTTTATGAACGGCCTGCGTGTTGTGCAGGGTGCTGTGAACAACTAGGTCCAGCTCGGACGTCAGCTCTGCAGTGTCAGTACCAAGGATATCGAGGACCATTCACAACGGTCGTGGGCCAGCGTGCCTCAGGAGAGGATATAAAGACTTCATGGCACCCTTTGGCGTGTTGCAAAAGGTGTCAAGCGCCGATGCCTCACGGCAGCACACCGCCGTCAGGTTGGTTGCCAAGTCAGCTCCTGCGACTACACGACGTTCCGGCCCCGCCATTTGCAGCGCGACCTGCAGGTGGCGCTACTTCCATAATTCTGTGGAGGGTAAGCTACCGTTCATTCCCACCGACGTCACGATTATCTTCGGAAAGTGATTTACTCCGCTGTTACACTGCAAGGTAACTTTTAAAGTGTACACCGGACGAAAGCACAGACGGCGTGTGAATCAGCAAAGGAGGTTGCTCCTGACACGAACCTTTTGTTGCATCTACCAATGTGACGTGCATCCGATCAGGAGGCTCTGCTATTTTTGTTTCCCTCGACCTCCAGAACGCGTATGACCGTTTATGGCTCCCTGGGCTCCTTTTCATGTTCATCAACTTCATCCACTTCATTGCCTCTTTCCTCTCCCACCGTCCTTCCTATGTCACCATTCAAAACACCAATACTCGTATGTTCTACGCTACTGCGGGTGTGCCCCAGGGCTCCGTCTTTTAACCTCCTGTAACCCCTGCATATCGTTGACATGCCCAAACCACGCCCACCCATCCATCTCCTTCAGTATGCCTGCTTTGCCCTCTGTCCTACCCTTCAACTGTCCCAGCGCTCCCTCCAAACCCACTTAAACCAGTTCACCACTTGGTGCAACTAGTGGCTCCTTCCAATCAATCCTTCAAAACCCAGGCAACAATTATAGGACGCACCACCCTCTGCTTCTGGCTCTATGATTTCTATCTCACCATCTATGATTGGCCTATGCAACCTACTCCCACCTTGAAATGCTTTGGCCTCACCCTTGACCGTCAGCTCACTTGGACTCTTAACTCCTTACCATCCAACGCAAAGCCCACAATAGACTCCATTTCCTAGAATTACTGTCTGGCCAGACATGGGGATTGCATCCTTCCACCATCCCAGTGGCCATACAGGTCACTGATCCAGCCCATCCTTTGTTATGCCAGTGCTGCCATGAACTCCAACCCTACTAAATTCTATAAAGCCCTCCAAATTAACAAATGCCATGCACTCCATGTGACTTTCTGTGTGTCTCCCGTCCCCCAGGAGGATCCTCTATGACCTCATCCCTTTCCTACATCTCCTGCTTTTCCTTGAACATATCTATATCCTCTACACCAACCACCACCTCGTTCCCCCTGCCTGCTGCTGCACCTGTGGCCCACCCTTTGCCCATCTCCATATCCAAACCCTCCACCTCTTCTCCAAAAGAAACTTCCTATTCTCCCCATCCCATACAATGTTCTTCGTCCTGACATTTATACTTCCTTCCAATTCTGACCCTCCTCTTCCCCTCCCCTCCTCCCTAGAGCTCCCTCTCCTTCCCCTCCTCCTCTGCTGTTTCCTCCCTACTACCTCCCTATCCTTCTTACTTCTCCTTTCCCAGTCCTTGCGCTCCTTCCTCGGCTGCTCCTTCCTCACCCTCCCTGTTCGTGCCCCTCAGTGTTCTATCGGCTCCCTCCCCCTTCTGTCCCTTCCTGCCCCCTCCTCCGACGATCGCCTCTCACTATACTGTATCCCTCTTGTCTGAGCTCCCCTCCCTTGGTAGGTCCAATTTTAATCCGGTTACTTTGTCATGTTTTGGTGCGCGCCTTCCATGTAACATAAGTGCAGTGTGTGTTCAGTGTCATCGTCCTGTGTCTCTCTCATTACTGTGAACGCCATTTTTAATGGTACTTTTCGTGCCTATAATGTCTGTGTGCTGTATCTTCGGTGACTGTCATTTTAATTGTATGTGGAGTTTATGTAAATGTGCCTCATGAAATCGGTACCTTTTTCGAATATTCTATCTCCCATTGTATCACCTTCTAATGTGTCAAATTATGTTTTATCCCTGTATTTTATGTGTTTAACGTTTTCTTCTATGCAGTCTCTCGGCTGAAGAGCGGCGGATCGTGCTGCTGCCAACCCACCTCCGCCCACGTGGGCTGGGGTGTGAAAAAACAATAAAGGAAAAAAAAACGATCATGGCAGTTACGACGCAGCCAGCCAAGAGAAGAAGACTGCTGCGGATATAGCGCTGCCTCGAGCGCATGTCGCTTTCGCCGCCACGGTACGTTGGAAACGAGCCTGCGGGTCTACTGGTATTCGGTCAGTCTCATTTGGCAAGACTATAGAAACTGTGAACTCGTACAGGTTGTAAGTGTTAATCTGTTCCACAGCGCTGTGTTCAAGGATGTGTTCAAGGCGACAGAGGACTTACATATTTGGTGGTCGAGTGGAGGAGAACGAACTCTGACTATAGAAGCTTTCATTGTGTTGTCTCCTAAACAAAGACTTGTATTCCAAGTACTTGTGTTTAATCGTGAAGTTATTTCCCTGTTACGAAACCGTCATAAATTTACTTACTTGCTTGTGATGGACAATAGATTAAATATAGAGGATGAACTACATGCTCATGTCTTTCTTGCGGAAGTGTTCCAAGCCAGGGATAGTTCACACTTCCCAACATAATCTTTACATGCATCCAGGTCAGATGGGTCTCAATGTCGAACTTATAAGTGCACACATGCTGACAAGTTCTTTGTGAATTTCAGTTTGTAACCACTGCTATTATTTTTCCTCCCACCAATGGAGTTTCGTATCGTTTCGTTTCACCCTCTCCTTCTGGGTACTTCACTCTTTCTTGTCAGGCAGTGTAGCTCACTGGTGACTGGTCCTTTTCGGAACCCATTCATTTCTAATCATGCACCTTTCCTACTGGTGTCATGCTGTATGGATTTTAGAAAAGTCAAAATGGAAAACTAAGAGTATCGTACCCAAGAACGAGAGCGTACGCAGGATGTTAGCAAAAGAGGTGGAGAGGAACTGGGAGGCAAGCCGTACTATTTGCGCGGTAAACAATGAAGCAGTTTCGAGATTTTGCGGCAAACGGTTTTGGATGCGCTTGTTACTAGTCAGTAGCTGATCTGATGTATGTGATACGAGGTTGGTTCATGAAGACCACATTTTTCTAAACGGATGCAGCTGAATCCACTCCTTCCCTCTTCCCTGGAGAGTATGCCTATGACCTAGCCGACCGCAGTGGCCGAGCGGTTCTAGGCGCTACAGTCTGGAACCGCGTGACCGCTACGGTCGCAGGTTCGAATCCTGCCTCGGGCATGGATGTGTGTGATGCCCGTAGGTTAGTTAGGTTTAAGTAGTTCTAAGTTCTAGGGGACTGATGACCTCAGACGTTAAGTCCCATAGTCCTCAGTGCCATTTTAGCCTATG
This sequence comes from Schistocerca gregaria, assembly GCF_023897955.1. Taxonomy (NCBI): domain Eukaryota; kingdom Metazoa; phylum Arthropoda; class Insecta; order Orthoptera; family Acrididae; genus Schistocerca; species Schistocerca gregaria. Next base: position 276,989,792 of record NC_064927.1, read on the forward strand.
ACCTATAACAATCGCGTATTCTTTGTAAAAAATGTCTATGTATTTGGGTGAATTACTTTTAAACAGCGATGGGAAACTATCGAAATTCGAAGTAGAAGCTTTGATGAATCAAGGAAACTAAATTCATATTTGATTGGGCCTTTAATCCCTTTGGAGGTCGAAAATGGTGCACCTACTGTCTACAATAATCCATTTCACTTTAAAAATTTTTATTAACTCACTGCCAGTCACGAATATTATTTGTGGAAGCTAAAGTGTGAGATAAAAAAAGAAAAGGAATCCAGTAGATCGTAAACCCTTGTTTTAATGGTAATCCGTATGTCGTTCCTTTGGATCCGTTTCTTCACGAGCGACCCACATCCACTGTGGATGTGCTGGATCACGGTCATATCTATTAGAGATACATTCATCAAACTGACGACGTGGCAGCTTGTGACGTCAGTGGGCCGGCGAATCCGAGACTATTTTCTAGATTTCACTGAGTGCAGACGGGATCACATCTATCCTAAATTTGTAGTCCCTTTTTTATGCATGATTCAAAAAAAAAATCTAGTAACTTCGGAAAGTGAATTTCTTGCAGCAATATGCCGAGTTCATGTAGCCATTATATATTTTGTTATCACATCGTAGCAAGAACTCAAAAATTTTATGATAAACTTTTAATTAACAAACGCCTTCATCGTAATTGTTCTGATGTTTCTCATCCGAGACTTACATTTACAAATTCAGCAATCAAACAGTCTCTTGAAAAGTTTACGTACAACATTCTTGCGTAGTGTGGTGTTTGCTTAGTGTTGACAGTGCTAACATACAAGTGGAATATCGGCAGAAATCAATAGGGGGTATACGCCGAACGAACGTAGTGCTGCGAAATGTGGCGTTAATGGTCTATGACAGCAGATTACCGACGCAAATGTCTTTGTTAACAGCACGACATCGCTTGCAGCGCCTCCCCTGCGCTCGTTAGCATATCACTTGGACACTAGACGGCTGGAAAACGTAGACTTGTCGGATGAGTCCCGATGTCAGATGGTAATAGCTGATGATAGGGTTCGTGTGTGACGCAGACCCCACGAAGCTTCGGAGCCAAGTTGTCAAAAAGCTACAAGCTGGTGGTAGCTCCATAATTGCAAGCGCTGTGTTTATATCGAATGGACTGGGTCCTGTGGTGCGGATGAACCGGTTATTGACTGGAAATAGTTATGCTTGGCTGCTTGGAGATGATTTGTAGTCATTCATTGACTTCACGTTCCGAAACAATGATGTCATGTCACCAGGCCACTGTTCGCGGTAGGTTTGAAGAACATTGTGGACAACACGAACGAGCGATTTAGTCACCCAGATCGACCGACATGAGTCCCATCGGACACAGTGGAGAGATTGGTTCGTGCACAAAATTCTGCACCGGCAACATTTTTGAAGTTACGGACGGCTGTAGAGCAGCATGGCTCAATATTTCTGCCGGGGCTTGTGGGCTTTCAAATAATTACGCACCCTCCGACTCAACGTTGAAATATTAAAAGTTTTGGCTGGTTTCGTTGTCTAGGGGTTGGGGTACGTAGTTGCCGCATTACAGGCAAAATACTGCTGAGTCTACAGTATACGATAAGAATACACACATGAATCGATTGGTCGAAGGCTTCTACCACTCGGCAATTGCGAATTATGAATGTAACATATAAATTTATATGAAAGATTGCAGTTAAATAAAATCTGCAGGTACTATCTCAACGATTTTAAATGATGAGCACGACAGTAGAAGTACTTTTGAGAATGCGGTATATTTCTGCAAAACACTTACTGGTGTCGATGGTCCAGTAACTAAACAACATATAAGTTGAATAACAGGGAAATAATAGATTCCTACTGCACGTAATTAGTTATGAGCAACAACATAGCTCGCGAGATATTCACTTCTAAACGCACATTACGTCTTCACTGTAGAAGACACGGAAATCTCACAAGTGCACACAAGTCGGCACTCCGAAGTATTTCTATCCTCCGCGACCACGCGCAAACTGCTTCACTGTCCAATTCTTTCCGCCGACTCCGCGCCCGTCGCGCCGTTGCGTCCAGCACTTCCCGTGTCCAGTGCGGTACTGTCCAGAACTACCGTACTGTCACAACTGCCTCGTGTCCTCTCTGGAAACGATACTGCCATTCAGTCTCGCCATTCAAGAACTCCTTGATTGGCTAGATCGCTCGCGCCATGTCTTCAAGCGAACGCACCCACACACATATTTAAGCACATACGAAATACTGTTTTTACATTTAAATACTTGAAATTAAATAAATATTCCTACGGCTAGACCATAAACACGCTCTAATACACATTATTAAATACGTAAACAATTAAATAAACATATATCGAAAGAAAAGAAGCAAAAGGTAGGCCAGGAACCTAATGTGTCTGTGCTTTCCAACACACAGTAAATATTTAACGAATTTCTTTGTGAATAGTATATATCGGATACAATCAAAGACATAGATGAATAAATATATTTGTAAGCACGCTGCTATCGTTTTTTCGTGTAACTGTGGAGTACTTACGGCCTGACGCGATTGATAGTTTTCGGCCGTTTTGACCTCTTATAACGCATGTACTATTTATTAACATGCCTGTAATTCATACCAGTTTAGGTTTACACTAATAGCTTTCTAAAGACACAGCGATCGACAAAATCGGATGAAGCGTCTGTATTTTGGAAATTCGTTGCTGCGTGTTACTTGTATACTTTACCGTCAGATACTAAACTTCAAACTAATAAATATATTGAAAATCTGATTACACCATCAGAAACGTCTTTCAAATAATAGTAATGTACATGTTTGTTTTTGAGGTATCACGATTGATCTGGCTACTATTAATTTCTATACAGACTGTGAAATGTCTGCCATTAAGGTTTCGCAAAGTCCGCCATCTTTGGCACTCCCGGCGTGTCTCTTTCATCGACACAAGGCACCGTCCTCGTCACAGCGAAATTCGCAGCCACGCGGCTGGACCATGCGCTCGGGGTACCCCTCTCGTCCGGCTGACGTTTGCCACCACGTGTTTGCTGCCGGGCCGCGGATTTGACGAGCGTCCTGTGCGGCCACGGCAATTTAGAATATTTTCTGGGTGCCACAATCCGCCCGTTACCTCACAGGCTTCCAACGACTTGTTGAATCCATACCTCGTCGAGTTCTTTCATTATGCCGAGCAAAGAGATGTCTGACGCGACATTAGGAGGTACACCATGACTTTTAGGACCTCACTGTGCATATCTATTTAAATTATTTTACACGTTTTTCTCGAGACTGGGTGAACTTGGAATTTGGTGTGTGATCTCTATATAATACATAACTTATAAACTGTTATTTATGGCACAGGAGAAATTATCAGTTGATAGCACTAAACTAGTCAGAAAATTTACAGAAAAAAAGGAAATCTTGTGCTATCAATGTTTCTCTGAAGTTTTGAAGCATACACAATTGAGCGTTTAATAAACTGGTAAGTTTAGGCTTAGCACGTTAACATTATTTAAAGCAATGTACCTTTGGTAAGTGTACTATCCGGCAGCTAACAATTAACAGTAGGGAGGATGTGTTCACAACTTGTAACACGACGTTATTTAACTTCCCAATGTTGCGTAAATGTTCCGCATATAACAACGCAAAATCCATATCAACATTGAGAACAGGAAATTATAACTTACGAAATATGTCAATAATATGACATAGTATGAAGTACAGGGTTTCGGAAGACGACTGTACGAAAACTGCAACACATACATAAAATAAATACATATCACTGAACAGAGTATCTCTAAAAGTTTTTAAGTCGCATTACAGGTACTCAGTATGGACACGATTTGTGACGCGGCTAACGTCAATACGTGCGCCCGACGCGTATGAGTACTCGACAGCAGCTCGCTTCAGCAATCTGTTCATTGGGTTGCCTATCTGCAGGCGTGAACTAATTCGACGCGACAATATGGAGCGGATGATTTGTTTACACGTTCTGACACGCCTGTGATTCAGTGGTGCGCTCAGCAACTAAGCGCCGGCGCGTAGTACAAATACAACCTTGGAAATGAGCTCTATCCACCAATTTGTGTTGTTTTCTGGGTGTGTTTCAGTTTTTACTAAATTGTCGTCTGAAATGCTGCAGTTACTTATGAGTAATCCTATATTAAAATTTGGTCATGAGCGGCCTCCACCTTCTTTACCTATGGAATGTGAGTTACGAGGTCCGACTCCAGCAAACAAAAAAAGTCAACCCAGGTGCAAGCTAACCTTCAGAGCTGCAGCACACCGAACAAAAATAGTTCAAATGGCTCTGTGCACTATGGGACTTAACATCTGTGGTCATCAGTCCCCTAGAACTTAGAACTACTTAAACCTAACTACCGTAAGGACGTCGCACACATCCATGCCCGAGGCAGAATTTGAACCTGCGACTGTAGCGGTCACGCGGTTCCAGGCTGAAGCGCCTAGAACTGCACGGCCACACCGTCCGGCATACACCGAAAAGGTTAAAGTCTTTTAAAATACACTCCTGGAAATTGAAATAAGAACACCGTGAATTCATTGTCCCAGGAAGGCGAAACTTTATTGACACATTCCTGGGGTCAGATACATCACATGATCACACTGACAGAACCACAGGCACATAGACACAGGCAACAGAGCATGCACAATGTCGGCACTAGTACAGTGTATATCCACCTTTCGCAGCAATGCAGGCTGCTATTCTCCCATGGAGACGATCGTAGAGATGCTGGATGTAGTCCTGTGGAACGGCTTGCCATGCCATTTCCACCTGGCGCCTCAGTTGGACCAGCGTTCGTGCTGGACGTGCAGACCGCGTGAGACGACGCTTCATCCAGTCCCAAACATGCTCAATGGGGGACAGATCCGGAGATCTTGCTGGCCAAGGTAGTTGACTTACACCTTCTAGAGCACGTTGGGTGGCACGGGATACATGCGGACGTGCATTGTCCTGTTGGAACAGCAAGTTCCCTTGCCAGTCTAGGAATGGTAGAACGATGGGTTCGATGACGGTTTGGATGTACCGGCACTATTCAGTGTCCCCTCGACGATCACCAGAGGTGTACGGCCAGTGCAGGAGATCGCTCCCCACACCATGACGCCGGGTGTTGGCCCTGTGTGCCTCGGTCGTATGCAGTCCTGATTGTGGCGCTCACCTGCACGGCGCCAAACACGCATACGACCATCATTGGCACCAAGGCAGAAGCGACTTTCATCGCTGAAGACGACACGTCTCCATTCGTCCCTCCATTCACGCCTGTCGCGACACCACTGGAGGCGGGCTGCACGATGTTGGGGCATGAGCGGAAGACGGCCTAACGGTGTGCAGGACCGTAGCCCAGCTTCATGGAGACGGTTGCGAATGGTCCTCGCCGATACCCCCGGAGCAACAGTGTCCCTAATTTGCTGGGAAGTGGCGGTACGTTCCCCTACGGCACTGCGTAGGATCCTACGGTCTTGGCTTGCATCCGTGCGTCGCTGCGGTCCGGTCCCAGGTCGACGGGCACGTGCACCTTCCGCCGACCACTGGCGACAACATCGATGTACTGTGGAGACCTCACGCCCCACGTGTTGAGCAATTCGGCGGTACGTCCACCCGGCCTCCCGCATGCCCACTATACGCCCTCGCTCAAAATCCGTCAAGTGCACATACGGTTCACGTCCACGCTGTCGCGGCATGCTACCAGTGTTAAAGACTGCGATGGAGCTCCGTATGCCACGGCAAACTGGCTGACACTGACGGCGGCTGTGCACAAATGCTGCGCAGCTAGCGCCATTCGACGGCCAACACCGCGGTTCCTGGTGTGTCCGCTGTGCCGTGCGTGTGATCATTGCTTGTACAGCCCTCTCGCAGTGTCCGGGGCAAGTATGGTTGGTCTGACACACCGGTGTCAATGTGTTCTTTTTTCCATTTCCAGGAGTGTAGTTTATCCGAGGAGGCAGATTCGAGTAAAACGCTTGGTAATACAGATGTGGGACTTCGGTTGCAGTAATGATGCGAGTAACATTTTTCTTATCCGCACATCTCTCTGTCTATGGGATATTGTACTGATTCTCTATAAAAAAAAAGTAACTGGTTATTTCAGTATTACACCTTGTTTTCTACAAGAATATCCTGCTGCGCTAAATTCACTCGGTGTTTCAAATAGGTCCATTAGATTTCGCAGTACTGCATCTTCTTCAAATATGATTGACTGAGGTGGATTTCAAACTACGCAGCGAAACTGAAAGTTTACATTAGCACTGACTGTAGGTTGGCTGTTTATGTGGTTTGCCGGACGTGCCTCTCTGGTGTGGCTACCTCTTTTGTTCATTACCCAGTGTTCGTCGAGGTTAGATGGCTATAATACAGCTTCGAAAGGAGTTTTGCAATATACGTTTCAACACGTGCAATTCAGTTCGAACTGTGCATTGAGATTTTCGCCGAGTGTACAGAACGGCACCTTCTCACGTCTACAACGAAACATACGGTCATAGACTGAAGCACCAAAGAAACTGGTACAGGCACACGACTCAAATACAGAGATACGTAAACAGATAGAATACCGCGTTACGGTCGGCAACGTCTACATAAGAGAACAAGTGTCTGGAGCAGCTGTTAGATCGGTTACTGCTCCTACAATGGTAGGTTATCAAGATATAAGTGAGTCTGAATGTGGTGTTATAGTCGGCGCACGAGCGATGAGACACAGCACCTCCAAGGTAGCAATGGAGTGGGGATTTTAGCATGACCATCCTGCAAAACATCAAGTCTCCGATATCGCTGCGACCGAAAAAAGATACTGCAAGAACGGGGCCAACGATGACTGAAGAGAGTCATTCAGCTTGACAAAATAGTGCAACCCTTCCGCAAGTTGCTGAAAATGTCATTGCTGGGGCATCAACAAGTGTCAGCGTGCGAACCATTCAACGAAACATTATCGATAACAGCTTTCTGAGCCGGAAGCCCACTCGTGTATCCCTGATGACTGCACGACACAATGCTTTTCGCCTCACCTGGGCGCGTCAAAAAAAGACATTGAGCTGTTGATGACTGGAACCATGTTACCTGGTCGGACGAGTCTCGTTCCAAATTGTATCGTGCTGATGGACGTGTACGGATATGGAGACATCCTCATGAATCAGTGAACCCTGCATGTCAGTCTGAGACTGTTCATTCCGGTGAAGGCGTGTGCAATTTGAGTGATGCGGGACCTCTGAAACGTCTCGATACGACTCTGACAGGTGACACGTACGTAAGCATCCTGTCTGATCACCTGCGTGCATTCACGTCCGTTGTGCGTTCTGATGGACTTGGGCAATTCCAGCAGGACAATGCGACACTCCACATGTCCGGAAATGCTACAGAGTAGCTCCAGGAATCCTGTTCTGAGAAAAACACTTCCGCTGGCTACCAAACTCCCCAGACATGAATATTATTGAGCATATCTGGGATTCCTTGCAACGTGCTGTTCTAAAGAGATCTCCATTCCCTCGTACTCTTACAGATTTATGGACAGCGCTGTGGATTCACGGTGTCAGTTCCCTCCAGTACTATTCCAGGCATTAGCCGAGTCCATGCCACGTGCTCGTGGGGGCCCTACACGATATTAGGCACATGTACCAGTTTCTTTGGCTTTACAGTGTGAGAGTCACTTACAGGAAACTGTTTTAGCACATAATTTACGATGAAACGCTGCGAGCATTTTGCATACCGATGTCATTAACAGTTAGAATATGTTTAACATTCTGACGCTGACAACAGGGAAATTCGGTGTGGGAACTGTTGTTGAAATCATAAAACACGGCTACTGACTGCAGGATTTCCTCTGAAATTTGTATATCTGTCCTTTATTAACTAAGTGGCGGTCTTTAATAGATCGCGAATGTCTGGGAACCCTGAAAACAAGCAGAGGATTGGACTTGTGATGATACAGTGTTTAAAGCGCTGTACCATCTATTTGTTCCCGCCACGTGACTTACGGAATGTAAGTAGCTGTAGTTATGTTATAATGTTTAGATATGGTGAAATGAATTTTATATTTTGTTGTTACAACTGTAATACTGGAAAAATGTTTGTGTTTATTTCTGTTTCCTGTTACTAGCGAGGGTGTGGCAGCGGCGGAAGGAAAGGTCCTCCCGTCGTCACTTAGAGTTAGCGGCCATCAGAAACGTGACGATGGCGGTCGGGTTCCAAAGAAGACGTCCCGAAGCGACTCGCCCAACCTTGCCGTGATAATGGAAAACAAGAACAATGTTAGAAACTGAAAAAAAATTTGTATGGAACTGATACGATCGAGAGAGCTCATATTCAGCTTTAGTCACGAATGGGTGCATACTTACTCATGCACGTTGTTAATGTATGATACGTTGCTATTTATAATGATTTAAAGGTAATAAAGTGGATAAAAAGTGAAGTTATTAATTTTGAAGTGTTGAGTCGAAACGTTAATATGAAGGTAATTGTTAAGAATTGAGTCTGAGTGGAATATATCTCGGATTAAGTAAAGTTGATTTTTAAAGGAGAAGTGAGCTTAATGAAACGGGAGATCAAATTATACCGGATAAAGCAAAATTTGGAAAACTGAATGCATGGATGCGATATTTTATGGACTATACCTGACAGCGATTAGGATGCTGAGCTTTTCTTTAGCAGGCATAGAAAAGATAGCTTCATAACATTGGAGAAACGAAGGTTAATCAGATTACGGGAAAAATAAGTTTTCAAGTGACAGTCATAAATCAACAGACAAAGATCATCTTTGTACTTGAAGCGCAACTGCGGCGGACCACTAACCTAAATTCGCAGGATATTGTAAGTAACGTTAAATGCAATTTTAAACTGGAAAGTCATACTGATTATGGAAAAGTGTTAGTTGGAACTAGTCCTAAAGCAATGTATTTTTTTAATTGAAACTTCGTGAGCCGGTTTTTCTTCCTTTTTTTTGTAAGTGAAAAATCATAAACTCTTCAACATTCAATGTTATTAGGACCAAAGATCAGTTGCTGTCGAAACTTGACAGAAAGTGAATATCTTTGGGTTGCTATGTCGACAGAATACTAAAAAAGTCCGTGATAAGGAAATTTTTATAATCATGAATACTTCTAAAGCTACTGCTACCAATGCGCTTACGCCCTCGACGATCCACCAATGAGACTGAACCAGCATATTGATTATATCTTTCGGAAGAATACAGTGTACCGCAGCTACAGTATGTGCTTTGCTTTATTGCAGTAGCTTATCGTAACTGACAGGTAGCACCTTTACGTCACCAAGAAAGAAAAGTTGCCGTATCACTGTAGACTCGAGACAGAGCGACAAGAAACTTTTCGGGGAGAATATCGATGACTAGTTGACGGTCTTAACTTTGTCTTGCACTATCGAGAACTTCTATACATTTAAACTCACAGTAAAAAAATAACTAAACTCGTCTGAAATAGTTATTCGCTTCCCGCTGCCGTGTCACGTGTTGTGACATACGTTCCAAGGCCTATGTTTCTCGCGGGCCTGGTCCCAAACTCTCTGGAGGTCGGAAAGTATTGACCTCCGAGGACGGCTGCTGTCGGCTAAACCCCTTTTACGCGATCGACATTCTTGTCTCAATTGGCTACTCGAGAAAAGTGCGTCTACTGCAGGGTCTCTGGCTTTCTATTGCTGTACTCAGTCTCGTCTGCTATGCGTGGCCATTTTCGTTTACACGTCAGGGTCAAAATTGCCGGTGTTGAGAGAGCTGTCTGCTGTATAATTTCGCATCTGAATGGTGAAAAGTTTTGAAGGAGTACTCTTTTTACGCAAAAATCGAAATGTAATAACAAAATGTAGGAACACTGACAATAGCAGAATTCATAGTAGAAACTTTTGGCGAAGGCGTGTGGTAAATATGTACATTTATTTGCTCGAGAAAATATATACTTGCAAACACGCCGGGAAGTATGTAGAACACAATAAATAGCGCCCCTTTGCTTTATCCCCTGTATTTTGCTTTCTTGCGAAATGCCAAGTAACAACGAATTTTTTTTCTCATCCAATAATTCTGCCTCTTTCACTGTTGAAATAATTTTCAGTAAAACACTTTTATCTATTTACATTCTTATTTATGCATAGTGTAGATTTTTTTCTTTGTTGAACGTAAATACTCTTTGCTTTCACATATTTCGTCTCTCTTGTAGGAGAACCCTAGAGGTAGGAAAAAATACCAACACCTTATGGAAGTTTTCAGTGTGCTACGAAAACAAAGCGAACAACAAAGAAGATTAAGAAATATGAAAACAGAAAATCCATTTCTATAACAGGAGTGAACACGACCAGAATAGATGATGATAACTTCTGATGTTAGCAGAAGCCGCCATACCTCTTTGTCTCTGCGCATGTGCCGAGTGCAGCATACACGGAAACTTAGAACGCTGCATTTGACACAATCTATGGATTATTGACATCGTAGACACAATCGCGGCGCGGTTGTTTGCTGGATCGTACGAGGGCACGAAAGGTGCATGCACTTTAAGTAGTCAGTTTTGACTAGAAAGTCTCTCACGTAAAACGGGCTTATGGTCGAATCAGGGGCGGTAAGGCGCAGTGTGCAGGAGTCGGGGGCGCTTTAAGACGTTTTCTGATGTCTTTTGATGATTAGAAGATGCCACAAGAAACAAACTCTAGCTTTGTATCGGTCCTTCCTGACTCTCTCGGATCCTGTCTCGAGGCTGTGGACATTGGCGGTAGAATGTACAAGTGGCGTAAGGATGAGTGACGTCAAATCGCAGCGTTGAAATGAATCATTTTTGGTGGCAGGTGAGAGTTTTCATGTTGTCACTGTACCCATGAAAAGTCGTGCTATATTTTGGTGGCGTTCTCTGTTGGATGGAATGCTCGTGGTTGGACCCTGGTGGGTTTGAAATTTTGCGACAAGTACCATTTTGGTGGCAAAGAATACACAGGGTATGAGTGAGCGCCGCGTCAGATGTACTTGCCGATAGGACGCAAAAGCGTCCGCATCGGAGAAGCTCTTGCGGGTAGAGCGCAGAATTGTTTGGGTCGACTCGGCGAAGCAGCGCCGTAGAGGGTGCTGCGTCTTGAGGTACTACTCAGATGCTGACGATTCCGTCTTCCCGAAGGAACCTGCATGTCTGCTCCGTGCAGCTTGGCGCATTCCAGTCTTACTTATGGCGAGCGTCACTGGAAGCACCGCAGAACTCGTGGAATCCAGGTGATGAATAAGTGGTCATCTGGATCTTAGTCACCAACTTCCAGTCACGGCTCCGATCAAGCATTACAGGATTTAATAGTTGTCAGCTAACACTCCTAAATATAAGTTCTTGGGAGTGCTGTAAGTAATAACTTATAGAGGAGCGATAATTTTTTCCTTTTAATCTTTATATAAATTTGGATAGAGCTAATTAACACACATTTCGATTATTCATTAATATGTTTATAATATGAAGATGACACATGTTCTTTCGGACATGTCCGAAAGACCAGATACAATCTTCACATTTATATAGTTAAGGCTCGCCGGCCAGAGTGGCCATGCGGTTCTAGGCGCTACAGTCTGGAGCCGAGCGACCGCTCCGGTCGCAGGTTCGAATCCTGCCTCGGGCATGGATGTGTGTGATGTCCTTAGGTTAGTTAGGTTTAATTAGTTCTAAGTTCTAGGCGACTGATGACCTCAGAAGTTAAGTCGCATAGTGCTCAGAGCCATTTTTAGTTAAGGCTCACCGGCCATTTGACCATCTTCTTCTGTGCGGATGCACAAACAGTGCCCGAACGCTTACGGGAATCGTCAGTAAAGCGGCGAGTAATGAGTATAATGGGCAGAGGCACTGTGAATATGGTGCGGGACAATAAGTTGCAAATGTGGGTCTCACTGGAGGCGTGCCAGAGGTAAGTTCCTGCAGTCGCACTATCCTCTGTGTCCTCGGTGGCTCAAATGGATCGCCGGCACAGTAACTCAGCGTGTTCGGTCCGGGAGCTGGTTGGCCTCTGTAACAAAAAACTGAGTGGAAAAGGTCAACAAACGAACTTCAATGGATGTCATGTGACGTCCACAACGACCAAAAACAACGATCAACTTAAAAAAAAATGGGTGGATAGAGCGTCTACCATGTAATCAGGAGGTCCCGGTCGGGGCACACATTTTAAACTGTTCCCTCTGACTTATATCAACGCCTGTATGCAGCTAGGAGTATTCATTTCATTGTAATTTCATTAATATGTTGATCTCATAAATGTGAATATTGAGTTTAATCATTGTTTCTGTTGGAACTTTTCACATACTTAAGTTTTAGGCTTCTGATCTATATTGTGGAAGACACTAGCAAGCAGCTCAAAATCGTGACCAGCATAATACTACTATCAAATAGCGGTTGTCAGAGTAAGATATATGTTTCGCAAATTCCCAGTTTTAAGAGCTACACATATGGCCACAATTTTCGCGTTATCCAGTTAACTTTGTCCACAAGCATTTAGAGGGAGGTCGGCTCTTAAAAAGGTGGTTGTCGTCAATAAATTTTGGAGAATTAAGGGAAATTCATCACCGCAGGGTCTTGCAACAGCATTAGGAGAACGTAGAATTTCTTAAGTGCTCAGCTCTTGTAGTTGGTAAGTTTTTGATAACCTTATTATATCCATCGTGCATGACGAACTGCGTTTGTGATTTAAATTGGCTGTTTATCTGGTAATAAATATGCAACCAGTCGCTTGTTTACAATTTATTCAACCACGGGCTCATCATCTGCAGGCTCGTCATCAGATGGAGTTGTTACAAGAACATTATGTTGTGGACCAAGTGTAGCTAGATGCAGTGCTGGTGCTGTTAGCGGAAATTCAGTAATCTGTGACGAAACGTTTACGAACCCGAAAGTTTTTTTTATATTTTAGGTACTTACAGTGCCCTGCCTTTTGGTATCCACCTCAGAACTTTTCTTATAACGTACATTATTAAGCAGTGTACACAAATATACACAGTATTTAGCTAAACCTGGCTTTACAATGTTTCACAGAAAGTAAACACTGGATGTTTTTACAAAGACTATGGACGTGATAGATGTTTCACTTTACTACATCGTGGTCTTTGGCAAGAGATACGTTGTATTATAGGACAAATATTGCTAGTACAGATACTACATGTCAGTAAATGAAGCTAGCTGCAGGAGTGTTTTTATATTTGCAACAAAACTTTAATATGCGTTAACAGTTATGCAGAAGGTAAACCGACAGAGGGGAATATTTAACACATAATTAAAAACTTTTTGTAAGTTTTATTTATGTGTTAAATATTCCAAAACTTTCCAAAACTTTTTGTATGTTTCTAATTATGTGTTAAATATTCTATTCTATCTGTTTAACTTCTGTAGAACTGTTAACCCATATTAAAGTTTTGTTGTCAACATAAAAACACTTCTGCAGCTAGCTTCATTTACTGAAGTGGAATATCTGTACCAATAATACCTGAAGGTATAAATACCGCTAGCACGCAGCAAACACATCATTCCATCAGCACTACTTAAAGATGGGGAAACGATTGTTTGTCGATATATCGTGGACTCTGGAAGACGGATCTCAGTGCCGGCACGTTCACGGGAGCTCAGTCCGTCAGTTCACCTGATGATGGCGACATGTATGATCGCCGAAATATTATGCCCGTTGGGCACTGTAGACCGGCAGGACACGCGTGGTTATTTTGATTATTTGAAATGTTAATTTGAATGATCAATCATGTTGTGTGCATTGTTGTAAACAACAGTGATAGCGTGCTGGTCTTAAAAGGTCCTCATTGATGCGAAATAAATCACAAAATCTTAAATATGTTTTTAAAAGGTAATCTACATCCACACCTGCATCTGTACTCTCTGTATCACTGTGAAGTGCATGGCAAAGGGCACGTCCCTTTGTAATCATGTTTGTTTTTTATCCGGGCACCAACCGAAGTTGAAACATGACGCCATGAGTACGTCAGCTACAAACTAGTGTCGACTGATAGCTCCCGCTATCCATTGTCACCCTAGTCCACTTGTGTCGTCACCGCTTTCACTCGAATCTGCAAACGTGGGAAGACGTCGAGTTTAAAGTGCTGGGTAACTTCGCGAAAACAGGTTTTCCTGCTAGCCGAGCTTGTCAGCAAAGCAAAAACGTCCGCGACAGACACCCGGAACTGCTGAAAGTTGGTTCGCAAACTCCGGCCAATCGCCGACCGAAGAGCGACAGGCTACTGTGTATCGCCTGGGAAGGAGGCGCGCGCGCTACCGGATTGTCCAGAGGTGGGAGGCAAGGTGGAGGCGGCGTTCGAACCGTTGTGGAGGCGGGGAAAGCCAGGATGGGGTGGGGAGTGAAGGCCAGAAACTCGACCACAGTAGCTGTCTGCTGGTGGGCCAAAGTATTTAGGCGACATTTTGTCGGACGTCTCAGAGGGCGGCGGTTGAGCGGGTTGCGCAGCGGCGAGGTATTGGTCTTCGGCTCCTCTTCCTCCGTCTCCCCCTCCCCTTTCTACCGTCTCCCTCCCCGCTGTGTAGCGTTGCCGGTCCTTCCCGAGGGAAATACAGACCCGCGGCAGTTTGCAAAACGGATATTGCTTCTTGCTTCTCGGCGGTCGCTCGAACCGCATCGCGTTCCGTACGTACGTACACCCTCTCCCTCACCCCACCACCCACTCTTCCTCCGGCGACGTACCACACGTTCCGCCATCCACCTATCGACGTGGAAACTTTACCCTTTCTTTCTCTCGGTCGCGAGGGTGAGCTGTGTATCGCATCTGCCGATGGCTGCTCGCCTCGTTGCCCGATCGTTGTGGGCTGCCGCGAAGTTTGCTCCGGCTAACAGCTTGTTTGTTTCTCCAGCCTTGGGCTCAGTTTGCCTCCACTGCCCGCGTGTCATAAATGATTTCGCTGTCGTACCTCGCCTCGGTATGGGAGAGAGACGTCTGCATACAGGGTGTTACAAAAAAGTACGGCCAAACTTTCAGGAAACGTTCCTCACACTCAAAGAAAGAAAATACGTTATGTGCACATGTGTCCGGAAACGCTTACTTTCCATGTTAGAGCTCATTTTATTACTTCTCTTCAAATCACATTAATCATGGAATGGAAACACACGACAACAGAGCGTACCACCGTCACTTCAAACACTATGTTACAGGAAATGTTCAAAATGTCCTCCGTTAGCGAGGATACATGCATCCACCCTCCGTCGCATGGAATCCCTGATGCGCTGATGCAGCCCTGGAGGATGGCGTATTGTATCATAGCCGTCCACAATACGAGCACGAAGAGTCTCTATATTTGGTACCGGTGTTGCGTAGACAAGAGGTTTCAAATGCCCACATGAATGAAAGTCAAGAGGGTTGAGGTCAGCAGTGCGTGGAGGCCATGGAATTGGTCCACCTCTACCACTCCATCGGTCACCGAATTTGTTGTTGAGAAGCGTACGAACACTTCGACTGAAATGTGCAGGAGCTCAATCGTGCATGAACTACGTGTTGTGTCGTACCCCAAGACACGTGTTCTATCAGCACAGGTAGAATATCCCGTATTAAATCAAGAGAACGTGCTCCATTGAGCGTAGGTGGAAGAACATGGGGCCCAATAAAGACATCACCAACAATGCCTGCCCAAACGTTCTCAGAAAATCTGTCGCATGTCAAAACAAGCACCGAAGTCAACATTACTTTCCTTCAATTGGGCCAACTGGCGGTGAATCGAGGACGTACAGTGCATACTGAAGAAATTAAAATGAGCTCTAACATGGAAATTAAGCGTTTCCGGACACATGTCCACATAACATATTTTCTTTATTTGTGTGTGAGGTTCAAAATGGTTCAAATGGCTCTGAGCACTATGGGACTCAACTGCTGTGGTTATTAGTCCCCTAGAACTTAGAACTACTTAAACCTAACTAACCTAAGGACATCACACACATCCATGCCCGAGGCAGGATTCGAACCTGCGACCGTAGCAGTCGCACGGTTCCGGACTGCGCGCCTAGAACCGCGAGACCACCGCGGCCGGCTGTGTGTGAGGAATGTTTCCTGAAAGTTTGGCCGTACCTTTTTGTAACACCCCGTACAAGCTGCCAAACACATCGACCATTCTTTTTAACTAGATGTGACGTTGCGGAACAGCTCTCAGACGATTTTAGCCCTATGTCGTTATTACTGGTGTGCTTTCCTGGGTAAAAGAGCACCTGCACGTACTGACCTCCAATTCCTTGTGCCGATCCTCCACCGCCCGTTTCAAATAAATATGGTGCTAAAGACTCTCGTCCAGAGAGCTCGAATACTTTCAGACAAAAAGGTCCTCGCTGAAAAATAGTGACCCGCAGAAATGGGTACTCAGGCGGTCAGATCTCTCGGACGTTACAGTCAACAAGAACGACTGAGAAAGAGGTGGAGACTGAGCAATAGAACCCAGGAATAGCTTATATGCATTGCTGCCTTGTGCTGAGGTATGAGAAGCAGAATAAGAAACCAAATCACAATATCTCCACATTACTTTCGCTACAACAGTGCAAATTTTCATACTTTCGAGGTGGTACTAGTCACCTTTCCATTTTTCTTTGCCCCGCGGGATTAGCCAAGCGGTCTGAGGGGCTGCAGTCATGGACTGTGCAGTTGGCCCTGGCGGAAGTGTGTGTATGTTTGTCCTTAGGATAATTTAGGTTAAGTAGTGTGTAAGCTTAGGGACTGATGACCTTAGCAGTTAAGTCCCATAAGATTTCACAAACATTTGAACATTTTTGTATTTATGTTACTTTTTACCATCTCCATCTTTCCCTAATCCGATAGGACCGATGATTCACTGATTGGTCCCCTCCCCTAAATCAACCAACCAAATAATGCCAGTTCTTATGGTATGAAACGACTACTTATAATTATTTGATCGAAGAAAGATACAGACTGTTAAATTGTTTAGTAAATACCATTTCATGTGCTCTGAAATTACTACTTACAACTATGTGATCGAAACAGGAGTGATAGAAAAGGGCAATAGGCATGACATGTAAAGCAAAAATAACCACCTTACCTCTAACCTTTGAAGCTGTTTAGTCTGCCGTTGCCATTTGGTTGCATTTTCAGTATGGGTGTTGCTAATGGCTTTAAAATATGCGATGATTATTTATTCATGAAATAATTTATGTTTTAATATAGATATATCAAATGCGTACTAACTGAAATACAACCTTTTATTTGTATTCGACTGCCTGTGCATAGGTAATTTAACAGCTTGCGCCGAAAGGAACAGTAAAATGACTCTCACATGGATAGTAATCAAAATGATGCAATACAAGCTATGCAAATGGCCACATATCAAGTGTCATGGAGCCGTTTAATGATATAGTTTCTTTCAAATTCTACTATCTCCTTGGCCTTTGACGTATTCCTTTCTTTCAGCAAATTTTATAGTAGTGCCCGTGCACAAAAGAATGAACTGAACAACTATACAGCATTCATTCACAGATACTCATACGACGAGTTTTTAGGGTGTCCCAGAAGTTGCGATTGGGCTAAATGTAGCGAAAATGGTAAAAGTCAGGTACGGGGTTTGTATAGATGTAGGCAAAGGAGGTGGGGGTGGGGGGGGGGGGAAGTTTTTGGCTGACTTGCGAGAGCACACCGCTATCTTGGCATCCGCCATATTGGATTTAGCTCACATTTCTTCAAGAGGAGGTGGGGATCATGTTGTTGTTGTTGTTGTTGTTGTGGTCTTCTGTCCTGAGACTGGTATGATGCAGCTCTCCATGCTACTCTATCCTGTGCAAGCTTCTTAATCTCCCAGTACTTACTGCAACCTACATCCTTCTGAATCTGCTTAGTGTATTCATCTCTTGGTCTCCCTACGATTTTTACCCTCCACGCTGCCCTCAAATGCTAAATTTGTGATACCTTGATGCCTCAAAACATGTCCTACCAGCCGGTCCCTTCTTTTTGTCAAGTTGTGCCACAAACTCCTCTTCTCCCCAATTCTATTCAATACCTCCTCATTAGTTATGTGATCTACCCATCTAATATTCAGCATTCTTCTGTAGCACCACATTTCGAAAGCTTCTATTCTCTTCTTGTCCAAACTAGTTATCGTCCATGTTTCACTTCCATACAAGGCTACACTCCATACAAATACTTTCAGAAATGACTTCCTGACACAAATCTATACTCGATGTTGACAAATTTCTCTTCTTCAGAAACGATTTCCTTGCCATTGCCAGTCTACATTTTATATCCTCTCTACTTCGACCATCATCAGTTATTTTGCTCCCCAAAAAGCAAAAATTTTTTACTACTTTAAGTGTCTCATTTCCTAATCTAATTCCCTCAGCATCATCCTATTTAATTTGACTGCATTCCATTATCCTCGTTTTGCTTTTGTTGATGTTCCTGTTATATCCTCCTTTCAAGACACTGTCCATTCAACTGCTCTTCCAAGTCCTTTGCTGTCTCTGACAGAATTACAATGTCATCGGCGAACCTCAAAGTTTTTATTTCTTCTCCATGAATTTTAATACCTACTCCGAATTTTTCTTTTGTTTCCTTTACTGCTTGTTCAACATACAGATTGAATAACATCGGGGAGAGGCTAAAACCCTGTCTCAGTCCCTTCCCAACCACTGCTTCCCTTTCGTGCCACTCGACTCTTATAACTGCCATCTGGTTTCTGTACAAATTGTAAATAGCCTTTCGCTCCCTGTATTTTACCCCTGCCACCTTCAGAATTTGAAAGAGAGTATTCCAGTTAACATTGTCAAAAGCTTTCTCTAAGTCTACAAATGCTAGAAACGTAGGTTTGCCTTTCCTTAATCTTTCTTCTAAGATAAGGCGTAAGGTCAGTATTGCCTCACGTTTTCCAACATTTCTACGGAATCCAAACTGATCTTCCTCGAGGTCCGCTTCTACCAGTTTTTCCATTCGTCTGTAAAGAATTCGCGTTAGTATTTTGCAGCTGTGACTTATTAAACTGATAGTTCGGTAAGTTTCACATCTGTCAGGACCTGCTTTCTTTGGGATTGGAATTATTCAAAAATGGCTCTGAGCACTATGGGACTCAACTGCTGTGGTCATTAGTCCCACAGAACTTAGAACTACTTAAACCTAACTAACCTAAGGACATCACACACATCCATGCCCGAGGCAGGATTCGAACCTGCGACCGTAGCAGTCGCACGGTTCGGGACTGCGCGCCTAGAACCGCGAGACCACCGCGGCCGGCTTGGAATTATTATATTCTTCTTGATGTCTGAGGGTATTTCGCCGGTTTCATACATCTTGCTCACCAGGTGGTAGAGTTTTGTGATGAATGGCTATCCCAAGGCGGTCAGTAGTTCTAATGGAATGTTGTCTACTCTCGGGGCCTTGTTTCGACTCAGGCCTTTCAGTGCCCGGTCACACTCTTCACGCAGTATCTTATCTCCCATTTCGTCTTCATCTACATCCTCTTCCATTTCCATAATATTGTCCTCAAGTACATCGCCCATGTATAAACCCTCTATATACTCCTTCCACCTTTCTGCCTTCCCTTCTTTGCTTAGAACTGGGTTTCCATCTGAGCTCTTGATGTTCATACAAGTGGTTCTCTTCTCTCCAAATGTCTCTTTAGGGGATCATGTTATACAAATTTCAAGGGTAGAATCTAACTAGAAACACAATGGTGAAGTCCGAAAATAAGAAAAGTGCAAGTAAAATTAGATGTAGTTAGAATTACGCGCTGAAGAGGCAACACGTTATGACACCTGCTTAATAGCGTGTAGGTTCACCTTTGGAAGGCTATATAGCAGCGAATCTGCCTGTCATGGAATCTCCTGGAATCGCCAAGTCCTTGGTAAGTTTTCCGAGGTATTTGGCACAAGACATCCAGTCTCAGATCACGTAGTTTCTATAAATTATGGTCTGTGCTTTATGGGCACGGAGCTAGCACCCCCGCGCGGTCTATGACGCCTTGCCACGGTCCCTCAGCCGTGTGTGTGTATGTGTGCGTGTGTGTGTGTGTGTGTGTGTGTGTGTGTGTGTGTGTGTGTGTTGTCCTTAGCGTAAGTTAGTTTAAGTTACATTAAGTATCGTGTAAGCCTAGGAGCCGATAACCTCATCAGTTTGGTCGCATAGCAACTTACTGCTACCGGACAGCAACTCCAACGTGCCAACTTTATCTATACCGGTTCGAGAATAAGCACGACACCCAGTATTTACTCCGCCAGGAGTTTCAACCGAACGCGCACTTTGTTCCAGAGTGAAAATGTGTTCTGGAAACAATTACTTGCTAGAGAATGCCATCGCTGTCAGAGAAGACATATAGCATGAACGGATGCAGACGGTACGCTGTAATGTTCCCGTTGTCCGCACCTTTGATTACTTCGATTGGTATCGCAGTTCCCATGGAAGCCTCATTAAATGTCCCTCATACCATAATACCGCCCATGTCCGTGGCGTGGTGCATATTACCAACAGACGTTCAGCAGGATGTCGCCTATCTGGACACGGCGTGATGCAGAAAGAAACGTGAGCTGGCGGTACGCCATTGTCAAAAATGATTCAAATGGCTCTGAGCACTAAGGGACTTAACATCTATGGTCATGAGTCCGCTAGAACTTAGAACTACTTAAACCGAATTAACCTAAGGACATCACATCTCACCTAGTCATCACGAGGCAGAGAAAATCCCTGACTCCGTCGTTGTCGATTCGCGGTCTAATCTGGATGATTCCGACACCACTACTATCGCAGGTGACGATGAGAACACTCAGAAGCCGTCTACTGCGGAGTTCAGTGATCAAAAATATGCGCTGAACCGTCCACTCCGGTACTCTGTACTACGAGAGGTGATCAAGAGGGAAAAAAAGGACGCACCTAGAAGGAATCATCCGAATGGGAAGGAAATCGCTGGCTGTGATGTACATGATACAAACAAATGATCAAAATTTCAGAAAAATTGGAAGATTTATTCAGGAAAAGAAGCTTTACAAATTGAGAAAGTCAATAACGCGTTGTTCCACCTCTGTCCCATATTTAAGCAGTTATTCTGCTCGACATCAGTTGACAGAGTTGTCAGATGTCCTCTTGAGGGATATCGTGGCAAATTCTGTCCAGCTGGCGCGTTAGATCGACGAGCTGGTTGGAAATCCCTGCCCATAATGCTTCAAACGTTCTCAATTGGGGAAGGATTCAGCGACCATGCTGGCCAAGGTAGGGTCTGGAAAGGACGAAGAAAAGCAATGGAAACTCTCACCGTGTGCGGGCTGCCATTATCTTGTTGAAACGTAAGCGCACGATGGTTTGCCATGAATAGTGACAGAACGGGGCGTAGAATATTGTCGACGTACCACTGTACAGTAAGAGAGTCACGGGCGGAAAAAAAAGACTCTGAGCACTATGGGACTTAACATCTGAGGTCATCACTCCCCTAGAACTTAGAACTACTTAAACCTAACTAACCTAAGGACATCACACACATCCATGCCCGAGGCAGGATTCGAACCTGCGACCGCAGCGGTCGCGCGGTACCAGACTGAGCCACGGGCGATATCCAAAGCTCTCCTGGTATGAAGAAAAATAGCGTCATAGACTATCACTCCCGGCTGTCATTCAGTGTGTCGGCCGACAGGTGGGTTGGTATCCCATTACTGTCTGGGACATCTGCAGAGGCGATTTCGCTGGTCATAGGGGTTCAGTTCGAAGCGGGATTCATCGCTGAAGACAATTCTACTCCAGTGAGCCTCGAGGCTGAAGATCAGATGAACGGCAAGGACCTTGATGCTATCCTTTTTCTCACCGAAATATAAGCATTATTTCATTTTCTCAGTTACAAATGCGGCGCATTATAGAGTCGCATTTCTTTTCAGCCAACACCAGCGAGCTGGTAATGGGGGTAACGAGTGTTCCGTCGTAAAGTGAAGCGCCGGCACGGCAATCGGTAGTGTTAGAGCAGAGAGGGCTGTGAAGAAGACGTCAGCCAATTGCACGTGGACCGCCCCCTCTCTAGGTAGACAACGCGACGGCAGCGCCCTCTAGCGAAGAGAACATAAGCTGTGAACCCGACTAGCCGCGGCTGTTCTGCGAGTTCTACAGCAACTATTTCAAGAATAGCATCAAGACTAGTTATTTCGCTTCTGTTATGTAGCATTGTCTATACTGAAGAGCTTTCTCATTTTGTCTGTCGCGCTTTCCTTGCGACACATCTGTTTAACACAAAGTGGGGTAAACATTTCCTTTTGTAATAAACTTCATTACTACGATATGCTTGAACTGTTGGGTAGAGATCCGAGACAGCAAGTTTCCTGGGCACCCCATGATTGACGAGTAGGTAGTATACAACAGAGGGGGTTCCCAATTGGGAATAAACGGTAGAGACAAATCATTTCCATTAATTTTTTTTGACAATCGCAGGAAAACTACTTCAAGCTTTGGTCCAAACATTTTTGTTTGTTCGTTGTGTATTTGTTTGCTTGAATGGAGCTGCGCTGTTTATTCATTCTACTTCGCACTGAGCACCATCGCAAGATTCGTTTTGGTGATACCAAAATTCATCACTTTTCATTTTGTGTCCCATCTGGAAGGCGGCGCATGGGTAGGAGCATGAGATGGAAATTTACGTCGGTACTGCAGTGAGTAGAAATGGTTTACTGGTGCAAGAATGAACACACTACTTTGTACAGATGCCAAGTCTTAGACCCGTCGTACGTTGAGCAAAGCTGAAGCGAAGTTTCTTGGCTGGCTGCACCTGATGAAATGGGCTGAATCTGTAGCGGAGCTCGTAGAGCTGCACAGCACCAGCTAGAGGGCTCTGTCGTCGGTGTCTCGTGGTAGTGCCAACCTTTGAAACTATGCTGTGGCAGCGTTGCTATCGATACCACATTTCAGCTGTTCGTTGGCCTGCTACCAGCTCTGTACACTTCATCGATGTGTAAATGAGATAAACTACTCATACGAGGGGGGGGGGGGGGGGGGGGGGGGACCATTGGGGAAGAAATTGGTGGAGGACATCTACAACAAATCAAGCCGGCATTACCCGTAAATGATTTAGGACAGTTACGGGACACGTAAATATGGATTTCTGGATTAAAATGTAAACAAGTTTCTGCCGATTATGAGTCCAATGCCTTAAACACAGGACCAATTATGAAAATGTTCCTGAAGAGTAACCATCATACTTAACAGTCTGCAGAGAAAAATCAAGCCGGCTTGGGCATATACCACCCGACGTAGTTCCATAACACACCACTGAACGTTCCGTTACCCAATTCGTTCTCACCGCTCTGTTCGCCGATCGTGGTAATAAAATAGAGATACGAATTAAAGAAAACGATCTGCACCCACATCTATACTCCGAACCATGCCTCAAAATTTAGTGGTCAAGGTTATTTCGACTACTGCTAACATTCTTCCCTTTCCTTTTCCATTCGTAAATGGTGAAGAAAAGCACTTCTTCTGGGTCTCCATATGACATGTAACTTCTCAGATTTTCCATTCGTGGTCATTTCAAGATATTTATGCCTCAGAAAATAATACAATGGCTGATATCTGTGAGGAATTTTAACATCACATGCCTCCGAATGCACAATATATCACTAATACGAATTGCCGTTTATATGCCATGAGCGTCTGCAGATGCACTGGGGCTTCCCTAATGACTAACCCGTAACGCAGCGAGTCGCTCCTCGTTGGATCTCTGCCTTCCCTGCTGATGGTCCCAGGTTGACAAGCAATAAACAGTCGGTGGACCAGAGGTTTTACGAGCTACCCCATTATGACGACAGTAATAATAATGGGCATATAAGTGGATAGTCTACCTCCGTAGCTGAGTCGCGAGTGTGTCTGGCTGCCTTGTGGAGGACCCGGTTTCGATTTTCGCAATGTGCCGGCCGGGGTGGCCGAGCGGTTCTAGGCGCTACAGTCTGGAACCGCGCTACCGTTACGGTCGCAGGTTCGAATCCTGCCTCTGGCATGGGTGTGTGTGATGTCCTTAGGCTAGTTAGGTTTAAGTAGTTATAAGTTCTAGGGGACTGATGACCTCAGAAGTTAAGTCCCATAGTAGTCAGAGCGATTTGAACCATTTGAACCATTCCCGCATTGTCAGGGATTTTACCTTAGTGGGAAGACTTTAAATGGGTTCACTTATTCTTCTCATGCTAACTGAAGCGATACTCGAATGAGAAGTAGCGGCAGCAGATTGCTAAACCGACAACGTATGGGACAGCATGGTACTGACCCCATGCTCCTCCAAATGATCCCACTGGCGTTTTGGATGACGCGGCTGTCGGTCGGTCCCGGATGGGTTGTCTGCAGAACTGTACGCTCTGTGAATGACTAATGGGTAGATATCAATTAGACTGGGAGAATAAATAGATGTCCCCATCTTCCGATAGAGCATGAGACAACAGCTATTTCTACATCTTGACGTAGTAGTGATGACAACTTCAGCTATATTTATAGATTTTATTTTTGCTGAAATCGATTTCAGTGTTCGATAAGAACACGTTATGGCACTTCTGTGATACTAGGTGACCATATGACTATCCAGTATGATGATCATTACACATTTCTTAGAGGTTGTGAGAAATCGGTGTCTTTAATGCTGAACCTACTGTTCTGTTTACGGTGCGAATCGTGACAGTATAATTGATGTGCTGCTACCGTTCAAACCAAACCACGGAAGCAGGTTCAGCATTGCTAACAGTGATTCCTCACAGCCACCATGGTATACACTGCTCAACAAAAGTTTGGAATCCTGTCATAAAATGTAGTGTACGATACTATAGGTTTCACTGATCTACGCAATTGCCGCATTATCGCGTTAGACACCATATACTGGGCGGTGTCTATTACTGGCAAGCTTTGTGACCATTTCCCAGTCATGTAGACGCACCGCTGCCGCAGCGGCACGCCGTGAGCAGTCCAGTATCAATAACAGCTTCATTCAGATTGTGTTCAACACTGCAGTAACATTCCACGCAGAGGCATACAAGACTTTCATAAAGTCAGGATAGTGGCTTTACTTTCATCAGGTTGTACACAGTAAGGTGATGCCGGTCGGTTACGTGTCACACAAAGCAATCGTCTGAGGTGTAGAGAAAGTGTAGAGAGATGGGAAATGTGAACGATAGACCTCACTGTGATGATCCTCGCAAGACAATAACAGTGCAGGATTGCTTCTTCCAAATGTCGGCTCGCAGGCGCCTAACATCAGCTGTTAGAAATATTGGAAATGACTTCCCCCGGGCAACAGGGATTCGCATCTCAGACCAAAAAGTGCGTGGAAGATTGCATCGGGGTAGTCTTCATTCCAGAAGACCAACGCGACGTTTTGCACTGAACCACTGTAACCGACGGGGCAGAAGGACCTGGGCTCTTGCACATCGATTTTGGACCATTGTAGAATGGAGTAATGTCTGATGAAGAGACCAAGACCAGTAGACGTGTTAGGGTTTGGAGAAGCGCTTGAAGATAACAGGAACGCCGATACGTTCAGGAAATCCAGCTGTTTGCAGTTGGAAGCGTAAAATTTTGGGTGGAAATAATAATGGGACAGTGGACCCCTCTAATTCTCATCTATGCCAAATTGATTGGTCCCAGATGCCTCTAAGAGGTACAGAAACAACTGTAAGCACCTACAGACGTGAAGTCGCAGGGAACTTAATCCAAGTCGATGACAACACAAGACCGCACCGTATTCTAGCAGCTTCTACGTATCTCCAAAGATGAAGCACCAACCGGATGCACTGGCCAGCACAGTCCCCAGAAACGAATGGAACTGAGCATGCATTGGACTTGTTCAGGTGGCCATTGGACAGCGAATCCACCTGACAATCTTCAGGGCCTCACAAAACCTGCCATTGAGGAGTGCTACTTCGTACTCCAAGATAAAACTGATTGCACATCATACTCACTACAAAAGACATAACAATCGTCATGTTTTCAAGATGTTTACTTAGGAGTTAACCTGATTTGTTATGTAATGATTTTTTGTCACCAACCAAAACCGTTCTTGTTTTCAGAAGGAATTATGTTTATTTTGTTAATAAGGTAGTGCACAAACCTCAGTTGGAGTACTATAAGAAGTCATTGTAGTAAATTTTACGACATTGCAAACTTTTGTTGTGGTGTGTATGTAATGGTGGTGACCCAGTATCATATGAGCTTGCCTGAAGATTGCGTAATGACGCACCGAACTCGATTGCAGTAAAAATAAGATTTATAAGTGTCATCCCTACGACAGCAAGACTACAATGAACTGTGCCGAGTGTTTTCGCCCGTATCCGCGCCGTTCAGTAGCGTAGAGATGAGACTAGGGGCTCGCTCGTGTGCGAAAATTGACACATTATTGATTAGGATGTGAGTCAGTGCATCTGTGGGCAGCGGAGTGCATTCTGGCAGACGACGGGGTAGGGGGGGGGGGGGGTGCGACACGTCATTTTCGCCGGCAGCGCTACACACTCGCACTCGATCAGTTCTGGAGTCGCAGTCATACCGCCGCCTTCCTGGTTCAAGTTCGGATTATACGTCCTGATAAAAATTTCTCTACAAATATAAAGGAAACAACCTAGGTTATTAGTTACTCACATTTCTATCACATTGCGTACAGTTTTTGGGTGGTGACTGGTCTCGAAAGTCAACGCTCTTTCTCAGACTGTTGCTTGCATTTCAAGTGTTCTTCAGAGCACAATTCCACTGGTAAACTTACATGATCTCTACACAGGGATCCACATAACAGATATGGTATGGCCATGACACAGACGTGGTACATTTAACGGACTAGCTAGTCGGTTCTGAAGTGCTACAAACGTTGTTGAAAATTCATTTTTCGCGTTTGCCATTAGTTATCGTTCCCCAAATGCGGCACCCGTCTTGCACGAAGTTTTCCCATAATTAACTTCTCACGCAATTATCTTCTACCGTTCTTGTTTTGGCAGACTTTTAACCGCTATTAGTCCACATATAACTGCCATTCGTCCAATGTTGTATTTCCTACATTTCGGTGTTTACTTTTGTGATAGCAATTTTGGTATGTCCTTCACATGGATCAGCATTCAAAAAGTATTTTACTCAGTACCACACGTACGTCTATTATCGAAAGTACAGGGTAGGAAAACACTGGAAAGGAAAATATTTACATTAAGAGGCGAGGTACTGGTTGAACTGAAACTGTGAGGACGAGTCGTGAGCCGTGCTTGGCTGGATCAGTCGGTAGAGCACTTTCCCGCGAAAGACAAAGGTCCCGAGTTCGAGTCTCGCTGAGGTGCAAACTTTTAATCTGCCATGAAGATTCATTTACATTAACGTTTTTTAGTGCTCGAACTGTCTTCGCAGGATTACTATTTCCGCCTTTTTTTACTAAAGTTTTGCATTGGAGACGTTGTTGGACGTTTTGCCAAAACAGTACATCTTGAACTCTTGTACAAGTAGTTATGCATCCGTTTTCCACGAACTGTCCTTCGTATACTACACTGCCGGATAAAGAAATATGTGCACCTGGAAATATTTCGGTCTGATGGCATATGCCACCGTGGGTACAGTGGAGGTAGTGATAATAGTTTCAACGCGTCCGCCAATAGAGAGCGTGGTGGGGTAGCTATGAGAGCGCCATCTGTGTCTACTCTTTAATATAGAGTGCTCTCATCCAGAAGGCTCAGCGTGGTGCCAACGTGTGAAGTAAGCAGGCAGTTATGCCACGAAAATGCACTCGTGTTTCCTACAGCCAACTGAGGGAGTTTGAAAAGGGTCAAATCGTGGCTTTTCGAGTGATGGGATGGTCCTTCCGGAGCAATGCAACACATTGCTCAGTTGGTAGAGCACTTGCCCGCGAAAGGCAAAGGTCCCGAGTTCGAGTCTCGGTCCGGCACACCGTTTTAATCTGCCAGGAAGTTTCATATCAGCGCACACTCCGCTGCACAGTGAAAATCTGATTCTGGAAACATCCCCCAGGCTGTGGCTAAGCCATGTCTCCGCAATATCCTTTCTTCCAGGAGTGCTAGTTCTGCAGGGTTCACAGGAGAGCTTCTGTGAAGTTTGGAAGGTAGGAAACGAGGTACTGGCAGAAGTAAAGCTGTGAGGACGGGGCGAGAGTCGTGCGTGGGTAGCTGAGTTGGTAGAGCACTTGCCCGCGAAAGGCAAAGGTCCCGAGTTCGAGTCTCGGTTCGGCACACAGTTTTAAACTGCCAGGAAGTTTCAATGCAACACATGTTGGGCGTCCTGCGTTCGTCCTGCAACGATGCTGGTATCAGTGATCATGTGAACCTTCTCACACCTTTAGACGAGGTTCTGAACTTCCCCGCAGCACAGGCGCCAGCCAGGATTGTCGTACTGTTAGGGCAGCAGTGACAGATCGTACAGCTACCACAGCAAGACAGCCTGTGAGCCCATACTTGTCAACAGTTGCGATCATGTTATTAGCAGTGGGACTACGGGCACGCACGCCTCTATCCCGTCTTCCACTCAGGCATCGACGTGCACGGCTCGACCGGGGCCGCCAAAGGATCACTCGGAAGATCGAATGGTTCGCCGTGGCCTTCAGCGACGAAAGCAGATTCTGCTGCGTGCAAGTGACGGTCCTCTGCTCTTACGATGTAAGACCTGGTAAGCTATGTCTTGCAGAGTGCATTCGTCCACGACACACTGGCCCCACCAAATACCTCATGGTCTGGGGTGCGACAATCTACAACTCTCGTTCATCTTTGGTGTTTCTGGAGGGGACGCTAACGAGCACTCGGTATGTGCAGCATGTTGTTCTCCTGCCATTATTGCAACGGGAAAGTGATGTTTTGTACCAGTAGGATAATTCTCGCCCACACACTGCCCATGAAGCTCAATGTTCTCTGCAACACTCTCAGAAACGACGCTGGCCTGCTCTATCTCCGGACTTGTCAGCAGTTGAGCACATATGTGATATAATGGGACAGATACGCCATCTGTACGATAGACTTGATGCCAGATTCACCTTTTGCATTGGAGGCTACACCATGTAATACGTCTACAACTTTGCTTCCGCCGTTTTTTCTCGAAGTTCGGGGCTTTATTGGGAAAACTTTACAAAAAAAATTATGATTCATAGTATTGCCCATCGCTGGCCACTACGTTCTCCCATCTTTCGAATAGCATACGAGTCCCTTGGTGGAAGAACTGGGCGTCTTTTGTGGGGGATCCATGAATCGATTCAATTCTGCACTTGTTCATATGATCGGAACTGCTGGTCAGACAGACTGTAGGCCACTGGTGGAAAAAGCTGGTAGTCAGAGAGAGCAACATGTGGAGAATGCGGCGGCAGGCATGTGACATCTCATTTCAACGTTTCCACGTATATTTTGACGGGTTGTGCGACACGGGGTCGAGCACTGACCTGCTGTAAAATTACCTTCACGTGTCTATCGCCGTATTGTGGCCGTTTGTGATTCAGTGCTGCGCTCGAACGCATCAATTACTTTCGATAATGATTTCCTGTGACTGTCTTCGTCTGTTTCAGTAGCACCGAAAACGTTCTGTCTTCCACCGCCATGCCGGTCTTCGACATCAAAATCACCGTTCTTAAGCCGGAGACATTCTCTGCACGTTCTTCCACTAATAGCTCCCTCACCATTGGTCTTACCCAGAATTTTAAGAGCCACAGCGGCAGACCTCTACATGTTAAAGCAAAAAATTAAAACTTCCCACATATGGGTACGTAAGTTGACGTACTTAATCGAGAATAACCTTATCTTGCAATCACAAATCGGCTAATATTTTTATGGCATTATGTTTAAAGATGCCTAAGCTTATTGTATTACACCTATGACCAACCTCCTGAACCCCACTTGCCGCTACTGCCGTCTATTGCAAAACGGCGGAAGCAAAGTTGTACACTAATACTAATATGGGTGTTTCAGCATGGGTCGACACTTCATACCTCATTGTCAGAACCGCTTGTGCTATTGATCTGTAAATGTAATCATTTCATGTAATCCACTTACACTGTTGCAACAATAAAGCTTGAGCTAATTGTAAATTTCTTAAGTGGTGTACTAAGTTTTTTTTCCATCAGTGTGATTTTTAAACACGCTGTTTTATCGTTAGCACCATTCTGTGTTACATCCAAGTGCTCGCTAAACGCTCACATGGTAAAGCGCATCTACATCTGTGACAGGAGCCTGAACAGTAGATGTACTAAAGTATATACCCTGAAGAGCCAAAGAAACTGGTAACCTTCCTAATATCGTTAGGGCCCCCGAGAGCACGCAGAAGTGCCGAAACAAGACGTGGCATGGTCTCAACTAATGTTTGAAGTAGTGCTGGAGGGAACTCGCAACATGAATCCTGCATGGCTATCCGTAAATCCGTAAGAGTACGAGGGGGAAGAGATTTCTTCTGAATAGCACGACGCAAGCATACCAGATATGCTCAATAATGTTCATGTTGCGGAAGTTTGGTGACCATCGGAATTGTTTAAACTCAGCAGAGTATTCCTAGAGCACTGTAGCAGTTCTGGGCGTTAGGTGTGTTGCTTTGTCCTACTGGAAGTGCTCAAGTCCGTCGGAAAGCACAATGGATCTCAATGTATGCAGGTGATAAGACAGGATGCTTACGTGAATGTCACCTGACGGAGTCGTATCTAGACATATCACTCCAACTGCACACGCCTCACACCATTACAGAGCCTCCACCTGCGGACATGCAGTGTCCATGGATACATGAGGTTGCCTTCATATCCTTAGATATCTACCCGCCCATTACAATTTGAAACGAAATTCATACGATCAGGCGACATGTTTTGAGTCATCAATAGTCCAATGCTGGCGCTGACGGGCCCAGGCGAGGCGTAAAGCTTTATATCGTGCAGTGATCAAGGAAAAACATGTGGGCCTTCGGCTCCGAAACCCCATATAAATGATGTTTCCTTGAATGGTTCTCACGATGAGACCTTTTGATGGGCCAGCATTGAAATCTGCAGCAATTTGCTGTAGGTTGCACTTCTGCCACTTTGAACGATTCTCTTCAGTCGTCGTTAATCCCATTCCTGCAGGATCTTTTTTCGCCGGTAGCGATGTCGGAGATTTGAAGTTTTACCGGATTCCTGATATTCACGGTTCACTCGTGAAATAGTGGTACGGGAAAATCCCCGCTTCATCGCTACCGCGGAGATGGCTGTGTCCCATCGTTCGTGCGCCGACTATAACACCACGTTCAAACTCACTTAAATCTTGATAACCTGCCATTGTAGGTGCAGTAACCGATCTAACAACTGCGCCGGACACTTATTGTCTTATATAGACGTTGCCAACCGTGGCGCCGTATTCTGCCTGCTTACATATCTCTGCATTTGAATACGCATGCCTATACCAGTTTCTTTGGCGTTTCAGTTTATAAGCACTTTGAAATACTGCATTGTTAATGGCTATTTACTATCCGAAATGTGGATTTGCTCTAATAAAGCAAGAACGGAAACGACGAATGATTGCTGCTCTTTAGCATTTTGAAAATCATATCACAGTCATGGGGCGCATACCCCTTTTCCTGAGGGAAGGTAATTTGATGAGACAATTTTATGGCATGATGGTTCCGTTTATCCTCTTTAACATAACATACACACAAGATAACTACATTAAAAAAAGCCATGATTTTATTCCTGACTTACGTTGTTGTGCAAAATCAACAACCTAATAAAAATACGTTAGCCAATACTCTGACGAAAGAGATTGTAATGACTGCATTGATGTTAAAAGTTTCATATATCCTTTATTTTTCCGTTTCAGTTGTATCTTTTCTAACAGTGGAATAGATTCGATCGCACTCGATCGTCTTCAAACCTATGTACGATGGCATGTTGAAAAGTAATGCCGCCGAATCTTTTATGTAAAAACTCTTAAAAGTTTTTAATAGAACAAATGCTATTAACTTTCTATATCTTTATTCTTCGTGTCTACGTATTTGCAGCCCTTTGTCGCTAGAGGGCTCCGGATTGTAGCGTGTAACTTGGCGGTGCGTAACGTAACTGTGCCAATGCGTGAAAAACAGGGCGCTGTAATCGAATTTTGAAGTCGAAGAAGTTGTCCACACATGCAGCACTTCCTCCTTCAGCATGACAGTCCCAAATGTTTAAATGTGAGTGTGAATTGCTAAGGGGCCAAACTGCTGAGATCATCGGTCCCTATACTTACACACTACTTAAACTAACTAATGCTAAGAAGAACACACGCACCTATGCCCGAGGGAGGCCTCGAAACTCCGGCCACTCAATCCGTGACATAGCGCCTCTAACCGCGAGGCCACTCCGCGCTGCCCTCAATCGCGAACGACATACGAGCGCTGCGACGCCTGCAATAACCTGACGCCTTAGATTCTCTGTCATCGCTCGTCCTCCATATAGTCCCATCCGATGTCCATCTGTTTCCAAACCTTACAGAACTTCTTCGAGGACTTAAATTTGACAGTGAAGGAGCAGTGTAATCAGAGGTGAAGTTGTGGTGACCGGTCAGAGCGGCCGAGCGCTTCTAGGCGCTTCAGTCCGGAACCGCGCGACCACTACAGTCGCAGGTTCGAATCCTGCCTCAGGCATGGATGTGTCTGATGTCGTTAGGTTGGTTAGGTTTAAGAAGTGCTAAGATCTAGGGGACTGATGACCTAAGCTGTTAAGTCCCATAGTGATCAGAGCCATTTGAACCATTATTGAAGTTGCGGTCTCTGTCAACAAACAGATCTCTCGTTGCGAGAAATATTTTCGTTAAAAAAAAAAAAAAAAAAAAAAAAAAACTTTCGAATGATGGCTCTGAGCACTATGGGATTTAACTTATGAGGTCACCAGTCCCTTAGACCTAGAACTATTTAAGCCTAAGGACATCACACACATCCACGCGCGAGGCAGGATTCGAACCTGCGACCTCCGCAGCAGCGCGGTTTCTCGGCCACCACGGCCGGCAGCCAGTAGTCCAGTGAGGAATTTTTCTCTGACTCGTTCAACCCGTACATCAGATGTTAGTGGGCACCCGGTCCTTTTGCCTTTAGAAAGACATCCACTTTCCTTAAACTTCTGTACCCACTCGTAAATGGACACTCTGTGTTAAATGTTGCCCTCAGTTTCCGACGATCTGCAGTTGCGGAGTCGCTCTTGAAGAACATCACACGAAATGCGTTCTCCGTTGATTTCGCAGCCCTGTTACCGGAGATCACTGCGAAGAAAAACTTATCGAGTTGCTTTATCCACACCTATAATCATATAATACTTACCACAATACATGCATTTTTTTAAAAATCGTGTGACAGTGTCTACATCATTTTGTAAACCTCTGTATTTACACCGCTAACATGTTGTATGTAGAGCGTATTGGCGAACACTGTAGTAAATACTACATCAACACGGAAAATCGTGCGAGTGTTCATAGGAGACAGTTAAAAATAGAATTTTGAATGCTACCGCTCGCTTTCTAAGTACGCGAGCATGATTTATTCGGTAGCAAAACGTGTGACTGGAATATCAGTTTATTCTGTACCAGTAATTAACCGCACTTTGTCCTACCAGCCAATTTATGCAGCAATGATTGAACGCACTGCTGAAATTCGCCGTCCCAATTTATTTGCTAATAAAATACACGGATGGCTGTTGCAGTGTACATTGTTCCAGTAATTAAAACGCGGGGCTTTGCCGCCGGGTGTTGCGCAGTAGAGCGGCTAGACGCTACTGGGTAGCAGCGCAAAGCAAAGCGCGCCTGTCCGTGCGCTGGATTATGTAAAAAAAAGAAAAACCTTACCGCAAATCCGGTAACCAGCAAGGAAAATGTGTGCTGGTCCTCTGGTTTCGAAACGGACAGTAACTCCAGTACGCCACTCCAACGCCGGAATGAGATCTATTACTTTTTTTACTGAATGTGATATTAGTTTTTATGGTGACAGAAGGTGTTGTTTAACATCGCTATTAAAAATGTCGGAAACCAGCTGAGCAATTTACTTCGAATTTTCACACGACACTCTCTTAAACGAGGCAACATTATTATCAAAAGTTTCGATGCGTTCTTGACCAATTTAGGCGTAACTTCAAATTTTTTACACGATACTCTTATAAACGACGACACACATGGCCCACATGTTTTTCAATATATATGGTATATCAGTATACACTGAATACCTATTCCACTATAAAAAGGCAAGACAATGTTTAACGTCGTTAACGCAAATCTCAGAAGGTTCTCGATCGATTTACTTCAAATTTTTACATGAACTTCTGATAAACGTTCGAATGGACGTAAACGATTCTGTAATAAAAGTTCGGGCGGACATTTTTAAAAATATATATAAAGGCTCAAGTTATTAGCAAAAATATTCCGTGTGCAGTATATTGGTTCTCCGTATTTAGCAGTAAACCAGTATGTTAGGGAATGCAAAATTATTGTTTGTAAGTAGAATACTTCTACGTAGTCTGAATCGTCACAAACTTTACCAGTTGAAATGATGTTACTGAAGCTAGTGTACTCAGAGATCCAGCAGGTGCCAACGTCTGTCTCATAATCCGTACTGATTTACCTACTCATTTTAAGCGAGTCAAGGTTTCATTTGCAGTAACAATAAACGAGGTCGAGGTCGAACAATCAAATATGTTGGAATTCATATACGATGAGTATGTTGGTGTAATTGTCATTATCTCATACGAAAGGCTAACACGAAAACTAAAAGAATACCGTATGCTATCAGAACTGCGTTGTATACATTTTTTTTTAAAAATAATAATTGTATACACAACTCTACTACGATAGCAGGGTATTTAAACAATTAGACAAGTTTTTAACGCGGACAAATCTATGTAGCCCTTCCACGAACTGATGGTTCAGAAACCTATTCATACTATTACACTAGAGTATCCAAAATACGAAAAATATTATATAAGCCGAAGTTTTGTGTCTGGCTTGGTTCATATGGCTCTGAGCTCTATGGGGCATAACATCTGTGGTCATCAGTCCCCTACAACTTAGAACTACTTAAACCTAACTAAACTAAGGACATCACACACATCCATGCCCGAGGCAGGATTCGAAGCTGCGACCGTAGCTGTCACGCGGTTCCAGACTGTAGCATCTAGAACAGCACGGCAACACCGGCCGGCTTTTGTGTTTGTTTTGTGTACAAAAAGTTAAAAATATTCCCCACATCAATAAAACTGAAAAGGAAAATAAAGGAGTGCTTATCACTCATATTGAACATTATTTATGATAATTTCGAGCTTTGTACTTTCAAATAGGGGAAAATCGCAACGAGGAGCCGATGTTTCAGTCCTGAAACTAATCCCACGTATAACCCAGATAAAGATGTATACAAAATTCCTATACATTTTACGTTTTGAAGGCACTGTTGAGTTCGCAAGTTCTAAATACTACATTCACTGCGGGATGCCTAAGCTAACCCTGTCAGTTGGTCTAAGTTTAGGACACGTGACACTTTTGTAATGTTTCTGGTTTCACTTTTATTTAGTGTAAGGCAAGTGAATACAATAATATGACGCGGTTAGCTGCAAAGACAGGGAGGCGAGCGTAACCTGAGTCGATTCCCTTCACCTTCTTAGGAACCATTAGTCGACACATTGTCTACATTGGCTCTTGTTTATGGGCATTATCTCGCCGGCCTGGGTGACCGAGCGGTTTTAGGCGCTACAGTCTGGAACCGCGCGACCGCTACGGTCTCAGGTTCGAATCCTGCCTCGGGCATGGATGTGTGTGATGTCCTTAGGTCAGTTAGGTTTAAGTAGATCTAAGTTCTAGGGGACTGATGACCTAGGAAGTTAAGTCCCATAGTGCTCAGAGCCGTTTGAGCCATGGGCATTATCTCACATCCTTCTCAGTGAATTCTGGGCTGATAACTACCTTCTTCTGAAAACCACACAGAAGTAGTGAAAAAACACAAGCTCACACGTGGTTATGAGATACGTTACCTTGATTTTGTTCTCTTGGGAAGAACATCTAGTCACACAAACCAATAACTGGTCCAATATGATTTTAGTGCATGACGCCCAGTCTGTATTGTGACTGTAGCACAAATTCCAGGAAAAAAAGGTCTGTAATACTGTACACCTAAGACTCTGTTCTAGTACCAAGCCAAATGTTATCTTAGTGTTGATTACGATATCATTAGAGATGGAACAGAGGCCCAAATTGCAGAAGAATGTGGAAAGAAATGGGTTATGCCCTTTTGAAAGGAACCGTCTCTGTGTATACTATTATTGATTTATGAAATCAAAGAAACCGTAACTCTGGATGACGATCACCCTTGAGCTCAAACCGGCTCTGAGTCAGTCACATATTGATAAGATTTCAAAATGGTGCGAAGACTGGCAACTTACTATATATGTCCAGGAACGTAAAACACTGCATTTCACAAAAAGATGAAACGTGACTACAACAGCATTGAGTCGCAACTTAACCCCATCTACATTCAAATACCTGGGCGTACCTTAAGTATGAATATGAAATGGAATGATCATGTAGGCTCAGTCACAGGAAAATCAGGCGATAGACATCGTTTAATTGATAGGAGAGTAGAAAAACACAGTCACTCGCTAAAGAAAAGTTGCAAAATGAATTTTCACTGTGCAACGAACTGTCTGATGATTTGAATTTTTTCGTTGGAGCACCTTCCGTACAGGTGATACGATCTTAATTTTTCTCTGGGTCCATGTATAAGACATTTTTCATACACATCACGTAGGAAGACAAAAGGTATGTAGAATACACAGAGGGAGGGATGCGGTCCGTAATCGTGCCGTCATCGTGCAGCACAGTTTTCGTATCTCCGACATCTCTGAATACAGGCAGGAGTCTTACCTGTAAAGGAATCTGTGACGTTGCCAGAAGCCATACATCGCGGAAAAAGAAGGCTCATTCAGGTTCTACGTTGATATGTTGCTCTTTGAGAGAAAATACAAGTTTATAAAGACGCAGTGACAAAGACGATTGCCAAAGAATGTGAGATGATTTAAGTTAAGCATTGAGGCTAGAGGCAGAATAAGTGAGTGTGGTGATGACGCTGATGGTCGATCGCGATGCTGGTGCCGAAGAAAGAAGAAGAGAAAGGAAGAAACACCACAAAGAATTTATGTATCCATTATAACGGTGGTCGAGTACGGCGGCTTAGATCAAATTACTTGAAGAGACAGCAACGTGAAAAGTCTTGTTTAGGTTTATACACTACCTGATCAAAAGTAACGAAAGGCGGATGTATTACAAGAAGGCAGATAATACTATGTTTCCAGAATGAGACTTTCACTCTGCAGCGGAGTGTGCGCTGATATGAAACTTTTCTGGCAGGTTAAAACTGTGTGCCGGAACAGGACTCGAAATGGGGACTTTTGCCTTTCGCGGGCAAGCGCTCTACCATCTGAGCTACCCAAGCACGACTCACGCCTCGTCATCACAGCTTTACTTCCGCCAGTACCTCGTCTCCTACCTTCCAAGTAAAGATGAGGACGGGGCGTGAGTCGTGCTTGGGTAGCTCAGTTGGTACAGCACTTGCCCGCGAAAGGAAATGGTCCCGAGTTCGGGTCTCGGTCCGGCACGCAGTTTTAATCTGCCAGTAAAGTTTCAATACTGTGTTTCCAGCAGAGAAGCGGTAACAACAGAATGCGTCGGCGAGGAGAGCTGTGTGACATAGAACGTACTCTAGTCACTGAAAGGAGGAAGGAAGATTAGAGTTTAATGTCCCGTCGACGTCGATGTCATTAGAGATGGAGCACAAGTTCGGATTATTTTAAGGATGTGGAAGCAACTCAGCCGTGTCCTTTCAAAGGAACCTTCCTGGAATACGCCTAGAGCGATATACTGAAGTCACTGTCGTTCTCCCGACGTGAGATGTTGGTAATCTGGCC
This sequence comes from Schistocerca gregaria, assembly GCF_023897955.1. NCBI lineage: Eukaryota > Metazoa > Arthropoda > Insecta > Orthoptera > Acrididae > Schistocerca > Schistocerca gregaria. Next base: position 277,027,577 of record NC_064927.1, read on the forward strand.
GTGAAGTGGAAACGCGGAGGGAAGAACACAGCTAAAACAAGACAGGCAGACTTTAGGTACTGACGCACGGGGACCATCGAGCTTTGCGGAGGGCGTATTGTGTAATTTGTGTGTGTATTGTGTATTAAAACGGGGACCTAGAAACGACGGAGAGGCTTCGTCACGCTGTAGCCTTCAGTGGTTCACAACCCCACAACAGGCCACAGCAGTCCACCTACTCCCCACCACCGCCCCACACCGAACCCAGGGTTATTGTGCGGTTCGGCCTCCAGTTGACATTGGTATGCCTGTATGATTAAATTTGCGTCTTACGCCATAATTTGAAAACGAACCTGACGGTTCGAAACTATTCATCACAAAGAAACGACTACTATCTCAGCTGTAAAGGATACTATAATAAAATTAAAAAAAATAATTAGTACCCAAGTTGCTGGTCCTATCCTCAATCAGAATGTTGAAGCTTTATAACAAATTCCAGAATTTTTCTTTAACTTGTAACAATAAACCTTTCTAGTTGCAAAATTTCATGATTTTAATTCAACGGGAAGTACTTGATAGGTTTTGCTGAATGAGTTTGCGAGTATCAGCGTATGTGGCATAAATAGTCGTATCTTTTGATTGAACTGCCTTACAAGCTCAACATTTTTACATCGCGAAGGTACTATAGACTTTAGTACGAGAAAAATTTGAAGTTGATATGTCTACCCGTTCCTCAGAAAAAGTTTTTTGACCGATCGGACACACAGACATGCAGATCGACAGACGGACAACATAGTGGTTCTATAAGTCTTCAGTTTCTACCAACTGAGGTACTAAGCCATTAAAAATAAGTAAACTGTTTAAGAATTTTTATCATTGTGCAGCCCTGTTAGCAACTGCGATAACTGAACATGTAATACGTCAGCCTCAGTTGCAAATGGAAACCAAATCTTTAGCCAGATTCCGGCGCAGCTCTCGCAGCCTACCGACCTCGTCCGCGCAGTGGGGCCTGCCGTTTCTCTTCAGCCCAAGTAATGTAGATTTATGACTGGGTACTACGGTGCTACTGTTTTATACTTGACACGGCCAAACTTTGGCATGCAATAGTTTAGTGGCACTGGCTTTTGAAGAAGCCCAAATTATTTTGCCTGAAACCTGGGTAAAGACTGGTATCTATTAGCAACTGAGGCTGACGTATTACATGTTCAAGTAAACTGTTTATTATTTCAGAAGTAATCCTCATAACTGTTAATATATTTATTCGTCTGTGTAAAAGATCATCAGCGCCCTTATGGAAAGATGTTTCTGGTTGCCTCTGGGACCACAGTTGTACATACGCGTACACCTTTTCGTCCGAAGCCGCCTAGGAATGTCTTTCTTCAGTGATTCAAAAATATGGAAATCGCACGGCGAGGGATCGGGAATGTCTAAGGACTTCCGAACTAAATTTCTGCAGCGTAGTCGTAACTTCCTTAGTAGCTTGTGGACGGGCATTAACCTGACGACGCCTGTCAACATTCCTGGGCGTTTTGATTTGATGATTCGCTTCAGTTTTTGCAAAGTTCACATCCTCCATACAGTTCCGATCACTCCCCTTACGATTTCCGTATTTTTGGATCCCTGAAGAGAGACATTCTTGGCTTCGATTTTCATTGGACGAAGAGATGTACACCTGGCTACAACCATGGTTCCTTAGGCATCCACAAAAAATTTTCTATGATGATGTCGACCATCTTGTCTCACAGCGGGATAAATGTTTTTGTGTCGTCTCGTTATCACTGTAGGCTTGTACTACGGGAAGCAAGGAGAGGATGTTGTCTGCAAAAGTAAAACTTCCCCTCTCTATAACACGGCTGCACACATATATTGACAGGGTTCTTGATACATAAGAACAAGAAGTTATTTCCAGAATGAGAATTTCACTCTGCAGCGGAGTGTGCGCTGATATGAAACTTCCTGGCAGATTAAAACTGTGTGCCCGACCGAGACTCGAACTCGGGACCTTTGCCTTTCGCGGGCAAGGTCCCGAGTTCGAGTCTCGGTCGGGCACACAGTTTTAATCTGCCAGGAAGTTTCATATCAGCGCACACTCCGCTGCAGAGTGAAAATCTCATTCTGGAAACATCCCCCAGGCTGTGGCTAAGCCATGTCTCCGCAATATCCTTTCTTTCAGGAGTGCTAGTTCTGCAAGTTTCGCAGGAGAGCTTAAGTTTGGAAGGTAGGAGACGAGGTACTGGCAGAAGTAAAGCTGTGAGTACCGGGCGTGAGTCGTGCTGCGGTAGCTCAGATGGTAGAGCCCTTGCCCGCGAAAGGCAAAGGTCCCGAGTTCGAGTCTCGGTCGGGCACACAGTTTTAATCTGCCAGGAAGTTTCAAGAAGTTATTTGTCATAAGCTAGTCCATGAGTTTCGGTACAAGCTCTTCCATAATAGTCCAGGTTAGCCTCACTGCTGGTGAAGTACACGTCCCGCTATGTACACTACTCTGGTCGCTAGGTATTGACTCAGAGCTAGAGACGCTGACTGGAACTGTGGCTGCGACTGATGACTTGACTTGACTTGGTGACTCACTGGATGACTGACTGGGCGCTCTGGTCCGCGGCGGCGATCTAACTACTAGCGGTCGACAGGGCGTTGGTGGCGCGTTGCTTGCAAGTCTCTATTTGGCCTCTCTCCTGATGGGCGCATTGCTTGCGCCTACTATCGATCTTCTCGCAAACTCTTTGCCTCGTGGTGTGCTGGCGACAGCTTACGCTAGCGCAAATGTATTAACAGTTACGGCTATTACTTTTGGAATAATAAAAAGTTTACTTACTTTTCTTCAATCTGTCTCGTTTCGCCGTAGGATGCCCCTTATACAATATATAAACTCTCGGCTCGGTGTTGCGTTATTTTACTACTTAACACAGTTTATGGCGCATTAACGACAACACACCGAAAGTAGGTGCATCGTCTAAGGCTTGTGCTGGCAAAAGCACGCTTCGCAGAAAAATGGAAAAAAAATCACAAGTGGCTTTAATCGATCAGTAATTGTCTGGAGAGCCCAAGTATCTCAGATTTTGCATTGATTTAATACCCAGCCTGAATGTGGAATCTGAATCACTTTGCAAAACGTATTTCCACAAATCTGCAGCTTCCGGTGGTAGTGGTTAAGTGCAATTGGTTGATGAGAATGTGCATTGGATGGGAAGTAACATGGGTAATAGAAGCTTGATGAGTGTTTTGTGGGAGGATTGGAATGAGAATTTGACACGAGTGTAAGTGTAATGGACATCGTACAAAAATACATTCTAATTAACTAGTATTTTGTATTGGTAATTCATATATTTATTTCAACTGTGACTGACGACACACTGTTTTTCTATATGCAGTGAGTTCAGTCTCTCCTTTTGAAAACAGAAGCGGCAAAACAGTTTCCTCGAAAGTCTGACGCAGTGCATTTATGACAATTCCAGAATAGAGCTGAGTGTGCTGGCTGGGACATGGTTATCAAGTTTTTCTACACAGAACCCAGAGAGAGAATGTTCGAGAAGACGTCACACGAAGAGAAACCCATGAGGTACTTTAAAATTAGGGACAACGACTCCGGAAGTTATTGCACGGAGAAACTGGGCATCAGCGCTAGCAACAAGAAGACTTTCCCCTGGTTCGAGACCTACATGGCATCACTGCTTCACTGTGATGACATGAAAGAGCTTTATCAGAGAAAATAATCGATTAGCGACTTTTTAACAGCACTCAAGGTCCACAAAATTAATGAGGGGAGAAACGTTGTAGTAAGGAAGGAAGATTTGTCTTTATCGCCACGACAGCGATAGGATCATAGCAAAGCTGGAACAGGAAAAGGGATTAGCATTGACCTGTTCAGTGCAAACATCCAAGAATTCACCTTGCCGGCCGCTGTGGCCGAGCGGTTCTCGGCGCTTCAGTCCGGAACCACGTGGCAGCTAAGGTCGCAGGTTCGACTCCTGCCTCGGGCGGTGATGTGTGTGACGTCCTTATGTTAGTTAGGTTTACGAAGTTATGAGTCTCGGGGACTGATGACCTCAGATGTCTCATAGTGCTTAGAACCATTTGAACCATTTTCAACTCACCTTAAGCTATTTGTTGTGATCAAATAAGACCTAAGTATGGTTGAAATGGTTCTGAGCATTATGGGACTGAGGTCAACAGTCCCCTAGAACTTAGAACTACTGAAGTCTAACTAACCTAAGGACATCACACACATTCATGCACGAGGCAGGATTCGAACCTGCGACCGTAGCGGTCGCGCGGTTCCAGAATAAAGCGCCTAGAGCCGCTCGGTCACTCCTGTCGGCCACCTAAGTATGGATGGCTGGACAGGAATCAGAAAAGTACTCCTTCGAAATACAAATCCAGAGACTTAAAAACTACACAATCTCGGCCACTATGCAATGTCGTGATGCCTATTTACCCATATACGTAGATGTCGATGTAGCAGCCAAAAAAATATCAGAGTAAGTACCCACAACAACCACGAGCAAACAATATTTGGAAAATTTGCTTTCGTCAGTGATGTGCAGGGATCTCTTCTCTTTTCATGATCTGTCACATTCTTCCGTCACACACAAATTTCACCTTGACCTACACTACCTGATCAAAAGTATGCTGGCACCTATTAGAGGACATTACTATGGCACGTGTCAGTCCGCCTTTATGAGGGGTGAACTATTCTGGGTACACTTTCATCGTGGTTTCTTAATTGTGAAGGAATGCCAGCCTGAAGGGCCAACACTACAACAGGTAGCGATGTCGGACGTTGCGGTATGGAGGCATTGTGGATGTCCTGATTCAGCCCAGAGGAGTTCTATTGGGTTTAAACCGCGACTCTTGGCAGACTCGTCAATTTTAGGAATGTTTATGTCCACAGTCTACTGCATCGCAAATGCTCCTTTATGACAGGATGCATTGACACTCTGATACATTCACTTTCTCCGAACCCTTCCTCTGATTCTGTTACACTCACGTGGATTTCTAGTATGTCTTTAAATACTGATAATAAATGCCTACGTTGTAAATTTTCCAGTCTGCTTTGCAGCTACTTGCTACGCTCCTAGTGCCCCAAATTTCTCCAACATTATTTGTTTTCAGTAGAATGCAGTGACCACATCAGAGGATAGCTTCAGGTGGTGTGACGTGTCGGAACGCGTGCCGTCAGGCGAGAGCTGTGTGCAGCAATGTTGTCAAGAGAAACAACGTTGTGAGTGTGGAAATGGACGGTTCAGTCGTCTGTAGCGCTATCGAAGACAATAACATAGTGAGCGCAAGTAAAACGTTGCAGCCAATTTTTCTGTCTGTACGGGAAGTTGCGAAGTGTTTGTATGTAACAAAGAAGTACGAAGTACAACAATATGGGAATTGTGAGTCTGCCCTGATGGAAAGCAGTTTTTGTTATTTGTTTACTTATTTATTGTTCAAGCTAGTTTCAGCGACAAATATCGCTATCATCAGTGGGTTCTTTAAATCGAACACATGCACAAAACAGCATAGTTATACAAACACTGTAACACATTTTTAATATATTTTTACTGTTTATTTTTGAATATAGTTTTCTGTGAATAATTTCATATACTAACTTATCTGTTGTATGTTAAAGCATGTTTTTAAGAATTGTTGTTGCTGTTTACGGAAAATTTTCTGTGCTTCTTCTATTGCCGTTTTCCTTGGCATACATCATGTCATTTGCAACTGTGTGAGCGGATTGTTAGTACACAAATATTAAAACGTGAACTTTTGTATGTCAACGTTATACAGTTGGGATTGCGGTAGCGTTGTGGATACAGTTTAGGTGTGTACTGGGCTGTTACTTAGTTTGTCATGCACTCACGTTCGTTGGAAGGCATGCAGTTAATTTCATCCACAGAAAAGCAAAACTTCCGCACTTTGTTTATGATCCAAAACATTACACCATCTTGATGTTCGCGAGTGTCGCGAGAAATGTCTCGCAAGTTACGAGAAGGCTATGAAAGCGCAGGGCCACAGCGGCCGGCTGTTCTGTGTCCTATCAGTTCTCTGCGAGCGGTCAAATGTGTGTTGTTGCAAAGTGTTATGTTATCGTTTATTACGTTTCCCCTTCCACTATAGCCGTTTGTATGTAATAATTTTCTTCTATTGTTCATTGTCGGTATAGATGTTGCTGCGTTTCAGAATGTGTAGATCGCTTTCTATGTTAGTTGGTTATAGTTTTTGTTCATTAGGTGTTATGCGAAAGCTGAATGTGTGCCCTCTCTCTTTAGAGCTCTCATGTGCTCTGTGTACCTCGTTCGGAAATTTCTGCCTGTTTTTCCTATGTATTGGACCTGACGGGCATTGCTGAGTATGTCTGAGGTTTTTTTGTCTGGTCTTGGCTTTTATTGAAAGTTGTTTGTTCTGAATGTTACTGGAACCCCTGCGTTTTCAAGAGGTTTCCAACTGTATGTGATATTTTGTTATTGTATGTTAGTGTGTACCATCTGTCTCTTTTTCTTGATGTGGTGTGATCTGCTGTGTTGTCAGTGTGTTCTGCTTCTGGGTTTTCAGATCCTTTCGTTGTGCTCTCGAGTGGGTGGCCGTTATTTTTATGTTTCATTTTTACGTTTTTGTTGAGTTTGTTTATGATGTCTGTTTTGTAGTAATTTTTCACCGCAATTTGTTTGATTATATTTAGTTTTTGTAATTAATTTTCTGGTTTAAGAGGAGTTCTCTTTATCCTGTGGAGCATGTGTGTGAAACTGGCAACTGTTGGGTGGTTGGATGAGCTATGGATAACAGTGCTTTGTGGATTTTCTGTGGATGGATAATTCATGGTGATGATACGAAGTATTACGAAATGTAATTTACAATGTCATTATCTGTAGATGGAAAACTAATGTTGGCGGTACGAAGTGTTAAGAAATTTGTAATTTACCATGTCATTATTAGGTGTACCACGCAGATGAATATCAGATATATCAAGCAGAAGAACGTACCACAATAATATCAGAATTGAAGGGACATGCTGATGTGGAGGACTATCAATGAGATGAAGCGTCTGTCCGTCTCAGCTACAGGATAGCTCTTCAGGTCGCCTCTAAAGTAAAGGGGTTTGCTGAAGGAGACTTCGCGGAAACCGTGATTGTGACGGACGCTGAAGAAATGTGTTCACATTCGCTAGAAGACTTTGAAAGACAAAGTTTGTCTCCTAAGAATCTTACAGGACGTTTTCAGGAAATGGGTGCCGATGTTCAAAAGAAACCACGTATTATGGCACGTTAGTTTGTACATTATTCCTTAGCTGCCAATGAGAGTGGTGACTTACCAGGTACTGCGCAGTTAGCTATTTTCATTAGTGGGGTCGATTTCAAGGTGAACATCACAGCGGAATTGTTGGGTTTAGTTCGCCTTAAGGTTATCACCACATTGTTGACTATTTTCAAAGTTGTTGAAAGAACAGTTGAATACGCTGGCCTGGGTTGGAATAAGCCTGTTTCAGTCGCAACACATTACGCTCCGCCTAGGGGGTTGGAGCTAATGTTGGAATAATAACACGGATGAAAGAACATATGAAAGGCGTTCCTGATACAACAAAAAATGATCTTATTGTAGTACACTGCATTCTTCATCAAGAGAATCTAACCAACAATTAGATTAAAGTTAAAAGTGTTACGGAAACCTTGGTATAGTTTACAAATTTCATCTGGTCAAGAGACATTGCACAAACAATTTAAAACCTTTCTTGAAGAATGTGACAGTCAGTATGGTGATCTCAATTACCATCGCAATGTACGGTGGTTGGGCAGGGGTAACGTGTTAGATCGGTTCTTTAAGTTACGACACGAAATAATACTATTCATGACTAAGGAAAATCCTCCTGTTCCTCAGTTGCAGGAAGAAACCTGGATTTGAGACTTCGCTTTCCTTGCTGATTTAACAAGCCACTTGAGCGATTTAAATACCTCACTCCAAGAGAGGCCCTCATTATTAACATTATTGTACTACGGGATCAGAGCTTCAAATGATGTTGGATATGTGGACGAATCAACTGCTAGCTGGAAAAACTAAGGAAAATCCTCCTGTTCCTCAGTTGCAGGAAGAAACCTGGATTTGAGACTTCGCTTTCCTTGCTGATTTAACAAGCCACTTGAGCGATTTAAATACCTCACTCCAAGAGAGGCCCTCATTATTAACATTATTGTACTACGGGATCAGAGCTTCAAATGATGTTGGATATGTGGACGAATCAACTGCTAGCTGGAAAAACTAAGGAAAATCCTCCTGTTCCTCAGTTGCAGGAAAAAACCTGGATTTGAGACTTCGCTTTCCTTGCTGATTTAACAAGCCACTTGAGCGATTTAAATACCTCACTCCAAGAGAGGCCCTCATTATTAACATTATTGTACTACGGGATCAGAGCTTCAAATGATGTTGGATATGTGGACGAATCAACTGCTAGCTGGAAACACTGTGCGTTTCCCAAAGTTATCTCACGTGCGTACTCAGGGTACTAGTAGGTCTGAAGGATATTAGCAAATCATACAAAATTTTCGTAATTATTTTGAGTCCATGTTTCACAATGTAGAAGCATTGTCTACTACGTTTCAGCTATTCGTCAACAACAGTTTCAACAGGTACCAAACCGAACTGTTAAATTTACAGTGTTACAATTTGTTGAAAAACGAATATAAAGGCGCGCAAGACGTGACTGATTTTTACTAGACTGTTCCCCAAACAAGATTTCCGAGGTTATGTGCACCTACTGCGTAAGTATTATGTATGTTCTGATCGACGTATGTGTGCTACTAATTATTTTCTGATGTGAACTTAGCAAAGCCCAAATCCTGAAAAACATTCTCAGATCATAGCCTAACATGCAATTTTCGATTACAAGCACCTGAAATATTATGTGCCAATATTGCTCAACTAGTTAAAGAAACAGAAGATATCGGAAAATGTCCACGTAACTGATTTGCACAGCTATCTTCTACATTATGGCGGAAATGGTATTATGCTATGTTCTGTTAACGTTATAATAAGAGTGTCCATCACATTAAACTAGAATGTGTATACATTTTCTCACAGCAAGGAACCAGAATGCTGTTGTTTTTATCAGCGGTCATTATGTAACTGAAACAACTTCGCCCGAACAGGCCGTGAAGGCCCAACGGTACCGACCGGCCGCCGAGTCATCTTCAGCCCACAGGCGTCACTGGACGCGAATGAAGAAGGGCATGTGGTCAGCAAACGGCTCTCCTGGCCGTCCGTATGTCAGTTTGAGACTCAAGTAGCTCCTCAGTTTGCCTCACAAGGGCTGAGTGCACCCCGCTTGCTAACAGCGCTCGACAAACTGGACGGTCACCCATCCAAGTGCAAGCCTAGACCGACGGCGCTCAACTTCGGTGATCTGAAGGGAACCGGTGCTACCACTGACTGCAGTTAGCATTAAAATTAGGATCCCCATACGTCACTTTTGCTATTAACACCAGATATAAACTGAAGAGCCAAAGAAAGTGCTACAGTTGCCTTATATCGTGTAGCCCTCTCTATCATGGAGAAGTGCCGCAACACGACGCGTCATGGACTCGACTAATGTTTGAAATAGTGCTGGAGGTAACTGACACCGTGAATCTTGCAGGGCTATCCATAAATCCTTAAGAGTAAGCGGGGGTGTGGATCTCTTCTGAACAGCGCGTTACAAGGCATCCCAGATATGCTCACTGATGTTCACCTCGAGGCAGTTTGGTGGGCAGTGGAAGTGTTTAAACTCAGAAATGTGTTCCCGGAGTCACTCTGTTGCAAATCTGGAAAAGTGGTGTGTCACATTGTCCTGCTGGAATGGCCCAGTTTACATGAATGAATGCAGGTGATCAGACGGAATGCTTATGTACGTGTTAGCTGTCAGAGTCGTATCTAGACGTATCAGAGGGCCCATATCACGCCCACTGCACACGCCCAACACATTAACAGAGCCTCCACCGACTTAAACTGTCCCATGCTGACGGGCAGGTTCCATGGCTTCATTAGGTTATCTCCACGTCGATCCGCTCCTCAGACCCTCATACAACAATGGAAAGCAGTGGCGGTGAATTCGACGGGTGTTCTAACGCCATGAACGTCAGTTGCAGTTAATATTCGTGGAGTTTCGGCACCCGCTTCATTTACCGCCACTGCGTATCATCTTGGTACGAGGGTCTGAAGATGGTCGAAAGCTGTTCGAAACCGATTGACACTGAAATGAATGTTTTTGTGGTCGAGACTGTTTGTGTCAATTAAAAGAAAACACAATAATTACATTGTTATTCTGTTACGAGCCACCGGAGTCTACTGGCCTCTGATATCAAAATACTCTGATAGTATCCCTTAACAACCGCCGACTGTTTCACAGAAAATTGTACATGAGAGAGAATAGTGTGACACAAACTGTCCCCGGCCTAGTGGCCGAGCGATTCCACGCGCTTCAGTCTGGAACCGCGCGACCGCTGCGGTTTCAGGTTCGAATCCTGCCTCGGGCATGGATGTGTGTGATATTCTTAGTAGGTTTAAGTAGTTGTAAGTTCTAGGGGACTGATGGCCTCAGATGTTAAGTCCCATAGTGCTCAGAGCCATCTGAACCATTTTTGAACAAACTGTAAGTGTGACAAAGTTTATGCAAAGGCACTATATAACAGACAGGACAAATATCGATGGGCCTAATCACCAGGCCGATATTAGACACATTGTCATCAACGTTACTAACGATTGTAAATTATTTTTGCTATCTTTAGTAATAAACTGTTATTTATTAGAAACCATAACTTTTAACATTCAAGCTAAACATGCCGGAAAACAACTTAAGTATTTCTGTCCTATGCCCAACAATATTTTACAGAAGGGACGAAGAGGCATTATCCCTTGTGTTCCAGACCGGATTTTAATTTTTCCGTCGTCAGTTACAGTACCGCCCCTGCATAAAGAAATAACGTCTTTCCTCTCCCCCCTCCCCTCCCCCCATCCACCGGAACTGTGAGACAGGTGTCACGTTCATTCTATATTATTTATTCACAAATCACGGCTTCACTTAAATTATTTCACCACCTCCTTTTCTTCTTCTCACGTCTGCTATTCTGAAGCAGACTGAATTTTTCATTCCCTCCTCCGTCTTAACCGGGAAATCGGTGAACCTGCTTTACATTTTTTGGGATCTCAGACTTCACACAAGTTCGCTGGAGACTATTGTAGGCATACTGGCTGATCAGTAGTGGTAGAATAATGGTCGATGACGAAGACGAGAGAAGCACTGGAACAGATGTCAAACAGTGATGTTGTGTGCCAGCAACGATTATCTATATTTATGCTGAGAAACTTACAGATAAAGGATCAGAAAAAAGCAACAAACATAATAGGGGAATAAAAAAGCGTTAAGACAATTAATTGCTCTATTCGTCGAGCTGGCAAAGTAACGAACTGCGGGTCATTCATACACTCCTGGAAATGGAAAAAAGAACACATTGACACCGGTGTGTCAGACCCACCATACTTGCTCCGGACACTGCGAGAGGGCTCTACAAGCAATGATCACACGCACGGCACAGTGGACACACCAGGAACCGCGGTTTTTGCCGTCGAATGGCGCTAGCTGCGCAGCATTTATGACAGACTTTGAGCGAGGGCGTATAGTGGGCATGCGGGAGGCCGGGTGGACGCAGCATTTGTGCACCGCCGCCGTCAGTGTCAGCCAGTTTGCCGTGGCATACGGAGCTCCATCGCAGTCTTTAACACTGGTAGCATGCCGCGACAGCGTGGACGTGAACCGTATGTGCAGTTGACGGACTTTGAGCGAGGGCGTATAGTGGGCATGCGGGAGGCCGGGTGGACGTACCGCCGAATTGCTCAACACGTGGGGCGTGAGGTCTCCACAGTACATCGATGTTGTCGCCAGTGGTCGGCGGAAGGTGCACGTGCCCGTCGACCTGGGACCGGACCGCAGCGACGCATGGATGCACGCCAAGACCGTAGGATCCTACGCAGTGCCGGACCGCACCGCCACTTCCCAGCAAATTAGGGACACTGTTGCTCCTGGGGTATCGGCGAGGACCACTCGAAACCGTGTCCATGAAGCTGGGCTACGGTCCCGCACACCGTTAGGCCTTCTTCCGCTCACGCCCCAACATCGTGCAGCCCTCCTCCAGTGGTGTCGCGACAGGCGTGAATGGAGGGACGAATGGAGACGTGTCGTCTTCAGCGATGAGAGTCGCTTCTGCCTTGGTGCCAATGATGGTCGTATGCGTGTTTGGCGCCGTGCAGGTGAGCGCCACAATCAGGACTGCATACGACCGAGGCACACAGGGCCAACACCCGGCATCATGGTGTGGGGAGCGATTTCCTACACTGGCCGTACACCACTGGTGATCGTCGAGGGGACACTGAATAGTGCACGGTACATCCAAACCGTCATCGAACCCATCGTTCTACCATTCCTAGACCGGCAAGGGAACTTGCTGTTCCATCAGGACAATGCACGTCCGCATGTATCCCGTGCCACCCAACGTGCTCTAGAAGGTGTAAGTCAACTACCCTGGCCAGCAAGATCTCCGGATCTGTCCCCCATTGAGGATGTTTGGGGCTGGATGAAGCGTCGTCTCACGCGGCCTGCACGACCAGCACGAACGCTGGTCCAACTGAGGCGCCAGGTGGAAATGGCATGGCAAGCCGTTCCACAGGACTACATCCAGCATCTCTACGATCGTCTCCATGGGAGAATAGCAGCCTGCATTGCTGCGAAAGGTGGATATACACTGTACTAGTGCATGCATTGTGCATGCTCTGTTGCCTGTGTCTATGTGCCTATGTGCCTGTGGTTCTGTCAGTGTGATCATGTGATGTATCTGACCCCAGGAATGTATCAATAAAGTTTCCCCTTCCTGGGACAATGAATTCACGGTGTTCTTATTTCAATTTCCAGGAGTGTACATACATATGACACATTCATACTCATAGGAGAGTATTATTGTTTTGCATTCTTAATTAAAACAAACTGAAGATTACCGAGTCCAAAAGGGAATAAGAGGCAGTCAAATAAAACGAGACAGACGAAGAAAAGTAAATAAACCGTTAATTATTTCAAAAGTAGACGCCATTACTGTTCAAATATTTATACCACTGTGAGACAAGACGGTCATTGCCTTCAGTGAAAAACGTTTGCGGTTGCGTACGTAACCATGATTGCACCTCTTCGTCTGAAGTAAATCGACGTCCACGAATTACTCCTCCAGGGATTCAATAATATGGAATTCGCAGTGGTGGAGATCGGGAGGGGTGTATAGAGGAAATTGCAAACATTGAAGCGCGCCATCACGTTCAAACATCCAGGGCTGTTGACGGACGGCTTCCTGGCAGGTTAAAACTGTGGTAACAGTTTTAGTATGCCAAGAAGTTTCATGTCGATTCTGCTGCAGAGTGAAAATCTCATTCTGGAAACATCCCCTAGGCTGTGGCTAAGCCATGTCTCCACAATATCCTTTCTTCCAGTAGTGCTAGTTCTGCAAGGTTTGCAGAAGAGCTTCTGTGAACAAAATGAAATTTTCTCTCTACAGCGGAGTGTGCGCTGATATAAAACTTCCTGGAAGATTAAAACTGTGTGCAGGACCGAGACTCGAACTCGGGACCTTTGCACTTTCGCGGGCAAGTGCTCTACCAACTGTGCTACCCAAGCACGACTCACACCCCGTCCTCACGGCTATAATTCCGCCAGTACCTCGTCTCCTACCTTCCAAACTTCACAGAAGCTCTCCTGTGAACTTTGCAGAACTAGCACTCCTGGAAGAAAGGATATTGCGGAGACATGGCTTAGCCACAGCCTGGGGGATGTTTCTAGAATGAAATTTTCACTCTACAGCTTCTGTGAAGTCTGGAAGGTAGGAGACGAGGTACTGGCAGAATTGAAGCTGTGCGGACGGGTCATGATTCGTGCTTGAGTAGCTCAGATGGTCGCACACTCCGCTGCAGAGTGAAAATCTCATTTTGCCGGCACGGTAGCTCAGTGTGTTCGGTCAGAGGGCTGAGTGCTCTCTGTTACCTGTCTCGTGACGTACGCCCAGACCAAACGCTGCGGTAGCTTTCTCGCTTCCCACGCTCGGGTTCCTTGGTTCGATTCCCGGAGGGGTCTCGGATTTTCTCTGCCTCGTGGTGGCTGGGTGTTGTGTGATGTCCTTAGATTAGTTAGGTTTAAGTAGTTCTAAGTTCTAGGGGACTGATGACCTAAGATGTTAAGTCCCATAGTGCGCAGAGCCATTTGAACCATTTTGAATCAAACGCAGTGAATTATATCGAACAGGATGAAAAAAATACTGGTGGCGACAATATAAAAAAAAAAAAAGATGGTAGAGCACTTGCCTGCGAAAGGCAAAGGTCCCGAGTTCGAGTCACGGTCCGGCATACAGTTCTAATCTGCCTGGAAGTTTCAATAGAACTCAGTTCAAAACAAGACTAATACACATATACATTTCAACTCACTTGCTCTGATAATTAAAAATGTCCATTATTCAGGAACAAACGCTTTCAATAATTTGCCTCCAGCCACATAAGGTTTAGCTACTAATAATGTTCTGTTTAAGAGGACCCTAAATGACTGATGGTGAACTTTGTCTACTACGCTGACGAATTTCTTAGAACAGACAGTAGATATACGTATCATTAACTAGTATTACCTAGCTGAGTATGTATTTATTACAGTCTTCTATTAGACCATCTCCTCTTTCCCCCACCTTGTCTGTCCGTCTATTTGTGTCCTCTTCCCTCCCCAACACAGTAGGAGACTGCTTGTTCTTTCTCTGCAGAATTTCTATCCAGAGGGTAAGTAATATGTATTCCAAACTTGGGTGAAATCGATGCAGAGGTCCAAGAGAAAATTTCTACCCATTGTTGTGCCTGCGTACGCACTACGCTCATGTCACATAAAAATGTCTGAAATGGCTCTAAGGACTATGGGACTTAATATCTGAAGTTATCAGTCCCCTAGACTTAGAACTACTTAAACCCAACTAACCTAAGGACATCACACACATCCATGTCCGAGGCAGGATTCGAACCTGCGATCGTAGCAGCAGCGTGGTTCCGGACTGAACTGCCTAGAACCGCTCGGCCACAGCGGCCGGCCGTTTCACATATATTTAACATATTTTACTCCTATTTGTATACATATTTCGCCCGTACCTCTAGAGAATTACGCCCTGCAGTTTCAATTTCACGCATCTTTTATTTATGGCGTAATATCTTTTGAACTATGTGCAGTACAATGATATAATGTTGCAGGCACATCCAGTGGTATAAGGGGAGGCTCTCTATGAAATTCCTTGCGAATAGGGTTGGTAGTAACAAAGTAATAAATTAAAACGTAAGCGTCTCAGTGTTTATGGCGTCATATCTCCTGAACTATTTGTCACACAATGCTATATTTTTGTAAGTTTTTTTCAGTGACGTATGTGAATACTTTTTGTGTAATTTATTATGAACAGAGTTAGTAGCAAATAAGTAGTCATTCACGATACGGTATCTTAATATTATGACTTCATATTTCATGAACTATAATGACATAAATTGGCTGGTATGTTCAGTGGTGTGTGCGAATACTGCCTGCAAAATGTAACGTGAATACTGTTAGCAGAATAGAAATAGAAATAAATGTGATGCCTCATGTGGCAGCTTTACTGCGTGAATGCGAAAATGTAGTCGATAACCTTTTTTCTTTTAATAATTTTGTGGATATTTTCAGCAAGGAAAGTTTCGTGTGGGTTTACGTTATATGTTAAGTTAGCTGCAAGCCATTAAGAACTCTCATCCCCAAATAATGAATGAATAAAGTCTGTTGAACATTAGCGCGTAGTGGCTGCACTTCTACTCAACCCCCCCTCCCCCTATAGGAGAAGTTGTGGAACATACATATATAAATACATACATGATTTTTTTATAATACATACATCAAAAAAATTGCATCACCTCGGTTATAAGAGTTCCGGAATCCGTACAGAAAACTGGAAAATAGATCAACATAAAAATCATTTCCGCCCTTGTTATTGCTCACGAAAACCACATAGTTCTTGTTCTACCACCATACAGCTAGACCTTCAGAGTTGGTGTTACCTCTAATACCCAGTAGCACGTCCTCTTGCATTGTTGCATGCCTGTATTCGTCGTGACATACTATCCACAAATTCATCAAGGCACGGTTGGTCCAGATTGTCCCACTCCTCAATGGTGGGTTACGTTGTCCATAAAACAGCCCTTTTGAACCCATCCCAGGCATGTTCGATACAGCACGTCTGGAGAACGCGCTGGCCACTCTAATCGAGCGATATCGTTATCCTGAAGGACGTCATTCACAAGATGTGCACGATGGGGCCGCGAATTGTCGTCCATGAAGAAGAATGATTCAAATGGCTCTGAGCACTGTGGGACTCAACTGTTGTGGTTATCAGTCCCCTAGAACTTAGAACTACTTAAACCTAACGAACCTAAGGACATCACACACATCCATGCCCGAGGCAGGATTCGAATCTGCGACCGTAGCAGTCGCACGGTTCCGGACTGCTCGCCTAGAACCGCGAGACCACCGCGGCCGGCGAAGAAGAATGCCTCGCCAATATGCTGCAGATATGGTTGCATTACCGGTAGGAGGATGGCATTCACTTACTGTACAGCCGTTACGGCGCCTTCATGATCACCAGCGACGTACGACGGCCCCACATAATGCCACCCGAAAACAGCAGGGAACCTCCACCTTACTACATTCGCTGTACAGTGTGTCTTAAGACATTCAGCCTGACCGGGTTGCCTGCAAACACGTATCCGAAGATTTTCTGGTTGAAGGCATATGCGACACTCATCGGTGAAGAGAACGAAATGGCAATCCTGCGGGGTCCATTCGGCATGTTGTTGGGCCCTATCTGTACTGCACTGCATAGTTTCGTGGTTGGAAAGATGGACCTCGCCACAGTTTGAGTCGTGACACGACGTCCTGTGGATATACGAAATGCATTATTCAACATGGTGGCGTTGCTCTCAGGGTTCCTCTGAACCATAATCCGTAGGCAGCAGTTATCCACTGCAGTAGTAGCCCTGGGGCGGCCTGAGCGAGGCATGTCATCGACAGTTCCTGTCTCTCTGTATCTCCTCCATGTCCAAACAACATCGCTTTGGTTCACTCCAAGACGCCTGGACACTTCCCTTATTGCGAGCCATTACTGACAGAAAGTAACAATGGGGACCCGACCAAACCGCGGTATTGACCGTCTGGGCATGTTTGAACTACGGACAACACGAGTCGTGTATTTGCTTCCTGGTGGAATGACTGGAACTGATCGGCTGTCAGACCCCATTCACCTAATAGCCGCTGCTCATGCATGATTGTTTTACATCTATTGGCTGGTTTAGTGGCATCTCTGAACAGTCTAAGGGACTGTGTCTGTGTTACAGTATCTACAGTCAACGTCTACCTTCAGCAGTTCTGGGAACCAGGGTGTTGTAAAACTTCTTTTATGTGTGTATTTATGGGTATGTAATAATACAAATATATTAAAACATACTGACTTTGCCTGCGAAATGGTTGTTAGAGTAACGTAAACATTTGAAGTAAACTGGTTACGAAATTTTCGAAATTTTTGCTAATCTTGGGGAACGCCAGAAATTACTTCTGTTTTACTCGATGACTTTCCATCAGTTACTACGAACTGTGACCTCTCTGACAGGAAACCACGAATCCAGTCACATAACTGAGACGATATTCCATGAACACGCAATTTAACTACAAGACACCTGTGTGGTACAATATGAAAAGCTTTCCGAGAATTCAGAAATACTGAACTAATTTTAAATCCCTTGTCAATAGCACTCAACACTGCATGCGAGTAACGAGCTAATTACAAGAGCGATGTTTTCTAAATCCATGTAGACTGTGTGTCAATAGACCGATTTCTTCGAGGTAATTCAAAACGTTGTAACACAATGTATGTTCCAAAACCCTGCTACATATATACGTGAATAATATGGACCTGTAATTTAGTGGATTACTCCTACTACCTTTCTTGAATATTGGCGAGACCTGTGCAACTTTCCAGTCTTTGGGTACAATTGTTTCTTTTTCCTAATTTCTGTCTTATTCATGCACCAGCTGTTTCAAACAGAAAATGATAGAGTGCTATAGTAAATATTATAGCGTCATGAAGGTATTTTTCAGTCGTTTCTATGGTCTTGCATGCATATTTGACCCAGTGATATGACGCATTTGACCTCGTTAATGTAACTTTATTTTTATTACACTTTTAGAATATGCAAGAATCGAGGTATGCGATGTGAAAAGGCTGCTTTCGTAATCCAACATTTTCCTTAATACAGAATGATGAAAGTAATTTTCGATCTATATGCTCTTCCAGAAAATGCTGAGTACATATTTTGCTCCCTTTGATCGGTTTCCAGCTTCTCGTTCTCAGCGTTCACCCAGAGAGCTTTTCGAGTTGGATAGATACTAAATCTAAAGGCAAATTACAGAGATGAAACCACTACAGTAAAAGTAAGTAGCGCAACTGAAATTCATGAACATAAAAGTAAATATCTGTTGAACGTGTCCACTTACGAATGAAACGCGAAACTCGCATGCGTCAGAGATAAAACTGTTCAAATAAATTACAGGAATGCAGCCTGGCTGCGTTACCGTACGTTGTTTGGACAATGTATATGCCGGGAGAAACTCAGGTTTCACAAAGATAACACTGATGGTAACCAGAGCGTCTGCCATAGATAAAATTTCATGCTTCTAAGAGTAAAAGAAAACAAGCGCATCCACTAGGTTTACGAAATATTTAGTTGGTTGTTATGCATGGCGTATGTTGGGATGCCAGGCAATGAAGACTTAAAACGAGACGCACTGCAGAAGAACGTTCATTGGACACCTGCGATACCCTCACCTACTGCAGCCCAGCAAATCTGCACGGGCTGAACATCGTACTTTCACCGGCCATTCCACGCATTACGAGAAAGATAAGATATTGGCCACAACCTCATCCTCCTGTGGCTTAGTGGTCAAGGAAGTTGTGGATTATCAGGCAACCTGCTCAACCGGTATATGATGGAGAAACCCCCATTTCACGTCTGCGTGCTCAATGGAAATATTGTTCTAGTTCTTCACTGCCTGGCAATCCAAAACATGACATGCATAATAATCAAACAAATATTTGGTAAGTACTGTAGAATTACCGACTTTGTGCTTGTTTGTTTTGTATTATGTACTTAAACTGAGGACCTAGAAACGACGGAGAGGATTCGTCCCGCCTTATCCCTCAGTGGTTCACAACCCCACAACAGGCCGCAACAGTCCAACCACGCCACCTCCACCCAACACCGATCCTAGGGTTATTGTGCGGTTCGGACCCCAGTGGACGCCCCCCGGGAACGTCTCTTACCAGACAAGTGTAAACCCAAATATTAGCGAGATAGGGTAATTATGATGTACACGTACAGTCATGGACAAAACGAGCGAGACGCCTCGCCTTTTCGTTATGCTGATCCGCATAGCTTTAAAGTCTACTACACAGGATAACAGGCAAGGCGACGAAGTGCTACCAAAATACTACGCACAGGCGTGAAATTGAAAAACTATCCGAACTTCGTCAGACTGTTTTCAATCATGTGTAAGACTGTATTAATGCAGATTGTGTGTTAAACACAATACGTATATATAAGATATAAATGAAAGAAGAAACGGTGATTGGTATGAACTGTACTATTAAAAATTTATTTCGCTTATCGCGATAACGTAACTGTTTTAGTAAGACAAAGTACCCCAGATCGTTACGAATTAGCAAAATATTATGCGCTCTCGGCCGCGAAACGGTCTGTGTCAACGTTCAGACCAGTCATATGGGATTACCGTTGCTGACTTACCATGACAGTGTGGAAGTTTAGCAATGCGTGAAGATACATAACGAAATTCAGCTAAAAAATCGTTCAGTATCACAGTTAAGTCAGTTCAATTATTGACTGAAGCGGAAAAAGTAGGCGGCAACAAGTATGAAATTGTACAAGAGTTTCATATTGACATCCACAGGGCGCTGGTACAGAATAAAGAAAGCATTAAACCTATTGAAGGCGCGAGAATTTCTTAAAATTGCTTTACTGATAGTCTAGCTGTTTCCATAGAGATTAGAACCGAAAGAAACGAGACCTTTCAGCGTGTAAGGATTCAATTGAAGCGGTGACTCAGCTGCTAAAAGGTATCTACACTATAGCAACAGCGCATTGAAAACTTTGACCGTCGTTTTCTCAGAAGCGGTCGAGTGTTTGCAGATAAGCCGAGACACGTGTTCGCTTATTTTTGTCCCCTCTTTCACTGAGCATAGTTTCAGCAACATCGGGGTATGGCACTTGTTGGGGAAGTGTCGTACTTTGCGATTCAGTAGACAGACTGCATCCACGTTCCTCGACTACTCATTGACACGTTTGGAAACTTTCGTTCCAGTAGTGGCAGTTTGCTTTATGAGGGCTGGTTTTCCTGGTAACGATGTACTGATGGACTTTGCTCCTAATTTCCGTTAGTGCGTAGTAGAACTACTGCAACGAGTTGAACCGGAAATGTTTGTTTATTTGGATAGTCCACTTCTTAGTTGCCATACTTCGCTATAATATTTTCCTTTGTTTCAAAACGGCAAGTTTAGATGACCACTGCAACTTGGTGACATCAGTAACACTTTAATACTTCGGAACAGTTACGTGTGGTGTACGAGGAGTGTACTCTGTTGAATGAGGAATACATTAAATACAAAAGCTGCGTCCAATAACAATAAATAACTTTCGGTTACATGACAAAACGCAACTCGAAATACTGTCTATTCATCTCAGTACCCAATAAAACTTGAACTGGAACGATCGCAAACTTACTTTTGTGGGGAAGGCAAACGAAACATTGCGTTTTATTGGCCGCACGCTAAGAATACGCAACAGGTCTAGTGAAAACACTGCCTACACTACGTTTGTCCGTCCACTGCTATAGTATTCCCGCGCGGTATGGGATACGTGACAGACGTGATTGACGGTGGACGCCAAAAACGTCCAAGGAACGGTAGCACCATTTGTAATGTCACAAAATAGAGGAGAGAGAGTCCCAGATTTGATAAGCGAGTTGGGGTGACATTCATAAAAACAAAAGCGTTTTTAGTTGACGCGAGATATTTGCACGAAATTTCAAACACCAACATGTGTTCTGAGTGCCAAAACATTATGTGCTCGGGAACTTACACAGGAAGAAATGACCATAGTAGTAATGTAATTAAGAGTTCGTAAGAAAAGATTTAAGTGGTCCTTTTTCCCGCACGCTGTTAAAGAGTGGGACGGTAGAGACATAGTGCGAAGATGGTTCGATGAACCCTTTGCCAGGCACGTAAGTCTGGCTTGCAAAGAAATCCTGTAGATGTAGTCATGTAGGTGTAACAATGAAATTATGTTGTAATATGCTATATGTAAGTTACATTTGATTTGAACAGCGAAGTTTTTTGCTCTTAATGTAGTTTTTGTTCATTATTTTCAGCTATAGACAACACCTAGGTGCATTAAATTGATACCGAAATAAAGTGTCACGCATGGACCAATAACAATAAATTAATTACTACTTGTTGTGGTACTGCAGCATATGCCAGCGTCTTCAGGAGTGGAAATCGCATACGACGTTCCTAGGATGTTTATAAGTGGATATTACAGACGACTTCGAACAAAATTTGATTGTAGCTTCGTAACAGTTCCGTGATAAAACGATCTGAGTTGCTGGCGAATACAGTTTATCCTCACTAGACAGTATATATTATCATTATATACAAGGTGAAAAGGGTTTCGCTGAGTGCGGTTGCCGTGCGGTTCTAGGCGCTACAGTCACGAACCTCGCGGCTGCTTCAGTCGCAGGTTTGAATCCTACCTCGGGCATGGATGTGTGTGATGTCCTTAGGTTAGGCAGGTTTAAGTAATTGTAGGTCTAGGGGACTGATGACCTAAGCAGTTTGGTCGCATAGCTCTTAGAGCATTTTTTTAACCTTTCGGCTGAATTTTCTTTACATAAACGGGCATATCTTTAAACAGTGTTGACATAGAAACTCACTTTTTTATACCACGAAGGGACCCGTACTCGAGGTAAACGGTTTTTTAAGGGTTGGGTAGATAGATAGCCGGTCGAGAAAGTGAGACTAGTAGCGTTCCATTTTTACCGATTTAGGTGATGAAACCCTAACAACGAAAATAGCTACGACAGTTACTGAAGATGAAGGTCGCATAAATAATTCCCCCTACTCTTTATTCAAATGTTCTAGTTACAGTCGATACATCAGCATATTAATTGTAGCTACGCTTTCGACCCAAATCACGTTTACAGGAATGCAAATAAAGTCAATTTGGCTATGTTGTTGTTGTGGTCTTCAGTCCTAAGACTGGTTTGATGCAGCTCTCCATGCTACTCTATCCTGTGCAAGCTTCTTCATCTCCCAGTACCTATTGCAACCTACATCCTTCTGAATTTGCTTAGTGCATTCATCTCTTGGTCTCCCTCTACGATTTTTACCCTCCACACTGCCGTCCAACACTAAATTGGTGATCCCTTGATGCCTCAACACATGTCCTACCAACCGATCCCTTCTTCTAGTCAAGTTGTGCCACAATCTTCTCTTCTCCCCAATCCTATTCAATACTTCCTCATTAGTTATGTGATCTACCTATCTAATCTTCAGCATTCTTCTGTAGCACCACATTTCGAAAGCTTCTATTCTCTTCTTGTCCAAACTATTTATCGTCCATGTTTCACTTCCATACATGGCTACACTCCATACAAATACTTTCAAAAATGACTTCCTTACACTTAAATCTATACTCGATGTTAACAAATTTCTCTTCTTCAGAAACGCTTTCCTTGCCATTGCCAGTCTACATTTTATATCCTCTCTACTTTGACCATCGTCAGTTATTTTGCTCCCCAAATAGCAAAATCCCTTTAATAATTTAAGTGTCTCATTTCCTAATCTAATTCCCTCATCATCACTCGACTTAATTCGACTACATTCCATTATCCTCGTTTTGCTTTTGTTGATGTTCACCTTATACCCTCCTTTCAAGACACTATCCATTCCATTCAAGTGCTCTTCCAAGTCCATTGCCGTCTCTGACAGAATTACAATGTCATCGGCGAACCTCAAAGTTTTTATTTCTTCTCCATGGATTTTAATACCTATCTTAATTTTTCTTTTGTTTCCTTCACTGCTTGCCCAATATACAGATTGAATGGCATCGGGGAGAGGCTACAACGCTATCTCACTCCCTTCCCAACCACTGCTTCCCTTTCATGCCCCTCGACTCTTGTAACTGCCATCTGATTTTTGTACAAATTGTAAATAGCCTTTCGCTCCCTGTATTTTACCCCTGGCACCTTCAGAATTTGGAAGAGCGTATTCCAGTCGACATTGTGAAAAGCTTTCTCCAAGTCTACAAATGCTAGAAACGTAGCTTTGCCTTTTCTTAATGTAGCTTCTAAGATAAGTCGTAGGGTCAGTATTGCCTCACGTGTTCCAACATTTATATATTGGCTATACACATGGTAATTAAGATCCCAGTATAAATGCCACCGCGTTTTAGAAGTGCGATCATTCCCATTGCTATATAGCTTAAGAAACACTTCGGTTAATGAACGTTTCCTGTCTGTGGCGAGTCTAATGGAGAATTCGAAACAATGTAGAATACGTTTGGCAGCTATGTCGCCGTTTATTTCCAGGGGTGGTGCAGAATTATCCTACTAAATTTACTTGCTAATAACAGTATTTTGTTATTTCCATAAACATCCCGAATGATTGTCACATAAGCGCTGACATAAAGGTAGAAAATTCATGTTTTTGAGTCCAGAAAGCTCTGTGCAACAGAAACTGCAGATCATTTTGATATTTTCATAGCGAAATTGCTAGCTTATTCATGTTTGGGGTAATAGTAGAGGGCTGTTTGCTTGGGTTGTCTGCTAGCGTAGTGAAAGCTGTTTGCTACTTCAAGTGAGGTCTGGTCTGTTTTTGGTTTTACTATCGATGGAGACAGACAGACTACCAGTAAAGCAATTTTAAGAAATTCTCGGGCTCCCAATACTTTTTATTGCTACTTTTATACTATACTGGCGCCCTGTGGATGTCAATATGAAAATCTTGTAGAATTTCATACTTGTTACTGCCTACTTTTTCCGCTTCAGTCAGTAATTGAATTGACTTAGGTGTGACAGTGAATGATTTTTAGCTGAATTTCGTTATGAATCTTCACAAATTGTTAAACTTCCACACATTCATGGTAGGTGAGCAACGGTAATCCAGTATGACTAGTCTGAACGTTGACACAGACCGTTTCGCGGTCGAAAGCGCATAATATTTTGCTAATTCGTAACGGTCTGGGGTACTTTCTCTTACTAAAACAGTTATGTTATGTCTTTACGACGTGTTCTACATACATAAAATCTCCTCACCATACATCTACGGCACGGCAAAGTATATTTATCTATCTGTTTGTGGCAGAGCAGTGGCCACAGTTTTTCACTTGCAGCGAAAGCTCTTGTGAAACAATTGTCTGAAGGACGGGTGTCGATGCCAGAGGTCACCGCCCTCGCCAGCGAGGGTATTCTACGCGCATCGCGGAGCAGTCCTGGCGCCGGGATTAGGGCACAGATTAAGGGCGAGCGCCGGCCCAGGTGGTGGCTGGGACGCTTCATAGGGCGGCCTGCAATTTCCCCGAGCTGGCGCTGCATAATGCAGCAGGCCCGCCACGCCGCGTCTGCACTCTCAGGGTTTTACCGAGAATCTGGTCTCCCAGCAGTCCCAAGATAAACGCGTCCACGAGTCCACGGTGTTACACGAGGTACCACCTCACCGGACTTGGTGGGACTGCTGCTCTTCAAGTGAATGTAGGGGCCTAGGTCACAATACAGTGTTACGATTTTATCAGCAGAAGGTGGTCTACAACTTTTACAGAAACCGGACTGGTATTATACCAGCTGAAGGACGAAAAAGGGTAGCAGTGGTTGAGGAACGAGTGACACAATGTTGTAGCTTTCCTCCAATTTATTCATTCCAAACACAGAGAAAGCAGTAAATGAAGCAAAGGAAAAATTTGGAGAATTTATTGCAAGGAGAAGAAATAAATGTTTAAGGCTAGCCAATAACATTGTGTTCTGTCAGAAAGGGCTTGAAAGTCCAGCGTAATCTGCCGCGTCTTGAAAGAAGATTACACTATCAGCACAAGTACAACGAAGGTAACAGACTTTAATCTGATTAAATCAGTTGGTTCTGAGGGAATGAAATGCTAAAAGATGGAGAGCCCAAGAACTGGCTATGGCAGAAATAAGGCGGGTGTGAAATACATACTGGCAACAGTATCGAAAGTTTTTTCCTGACAAAGAGGGCTATAAGTAATGCAATAAAAATTTATGTATCAGAAAATCTTTTTCTGGAACCATTTGTTCGGAGTGTAGCCTGATGCGGAAGATAAACAATTCTGAAAGAAGAGAACAGACTCTTTTGGAATGTAGTTCTACAGAAGTGTACTGAAGGTTAGATGGGTAGGTCAGACAGCTATTGAAGAGCTACTGAATCGAATTAGGGATAAAAAAATATTTGTGGCACAATTTCCCTTAAGTTCACGGGAGACATAATGAAGCTTCATGCGATTGTTTTATTAATGGAGGGAGGTATGGAGAGTAAACATTGTAGATGGAGAACAACCAGGTTTGAATAGTTACGTATGCAAGAAAAAGTTTATACAACTGGACTAGCGTGGAGGTCTGCCCAAAACCAATTTCCGGCTGGTGACCGACGCAACAACAAGATTTATATTCTATACATGTAATATTATAAATTAAAGCCCCCGCCGCTTATTTATACACCGGGGTGTGTTGCTATTTGTATACAGGGCGCACGAGGAAATAAATATTCTGGTCGAGCCAAAAAAAGAGAACAAATCCAGGCTGGTTGGTAACCAGGATGGGTGGTTTCCTAGGCTGCGTCTGTCCGCCCAGAGTTGCGGCTCCGAATGTATGCCCCAAGAACTAACAGTCCTCGGTTCTAATTTACTAGCTTAAGAACTGGACCAACGAGACTACAAGCAACTATCACTCTTGCGAGGAATGAAAATAATGCTCCAGGTGCTAGCCGTCAACCCACCGCAACCGAGATCTCGGATTCCGGGAATCCTGGACTTAAACGATAACAGAGAAAGATGAATTTCTCTGAGAAACTTACGCACACAACTTCTACATTTCTTAGAACCTATAACATAAACACACTGATCCGGCCAAGAAAACTGCAAACATAACATTAGAGCTCGGTGAACAAAAGATAATGATACTTGCTCTGCAGGAAACACTCGTAACAAAATGGCTCTGAGCACTATGGGACTTAAAGTCTGTGATTATCAGTCCCCTAGAACTTAGAACTACTTAAACCTAACTAACCTAAGCACATCACACACATCCATACTCGAGGCAGGATTCGAACGTGCGACCGTAGCGATCTCGCGGTTCCGGACTGAAGCGCCTAGAACCGCTCGGCCACGCCGGCCGGCAAACACTCGTAACAGATGAAGACACAGAAGATTATGGAAACTACCGTATTTTCAAGAACAAGACAGGAAAACGAGTAGCCAAGAGTGTTCCATTTCTTGGTGTCATGCCCAGACTTCAAGATTACGTCAACGACCCTCAGGAAATCCCCGCGGAAATAGGAAACATTGATGTAAGCTACACCACAGATGGGAGAATTACAAACAGACTATGCAGCGATATTCTGCTGGGAAGTCACCCTTCTAACCTATAGGCTAATGACAATGTGCCTACATTGGGCTACCAAGCGGTGTACCACGATCAACGTACATGCCACCACCGATGGTGATAACAAAAACGACCTGAGATCAACAGAAAAGTTCTGGGCGACATTAGAAACAGTAATGACCAAAATCCCCAAAGACGGCATAAAAATTTTCCTTGCTGATTTCAACGTAGGAGTTGGCAGAGAAGGAAGATAGCAAAGAACTGTGGGAAACTTCCCCGCACACGGGTATACCAACAAAAATGGCAGGAGCCTCATCGAAACATGCCAGCACAACAAATTGAGGATTATGTCAACATCCCTCAGGAAATCCTCGCGAAAAAACGAAACTTGGATGTCAGCTGCACTACAGATGGGAGAATTCCAAATTCACGATGTAGCTACAGCCTACACAATCAAGAAAGAGACCAAGACATTCAAGTTTGCAGAGAACGAAAGTTGTTTCAGAACAGTACCTATCTCGAATTAAAATCAAATTTACACCGAAGAAAACAATCAGACAAGAATACACATGAAGGTGTTCGAAAAGCAGGAATGAGAAAGACAATAAGCAAACATATTGGAAGAATTCCATAGAAAGGGATGAGGAGATTAGTGTTCAACGTCCCGTCGACAACGAGGTCATTAGAGACGGAGCGCAAGCTCGGGTTACGGAAGGATGTGGAAGGAAATCGGCCGTGCCCTTTCAAAGGAACCATCCCGGCATTTGCATCAAACGATTTAGGGAAATCACGGAAAACCCAAATCAGGATGGCCGGAGACGTGATTGAACCGTCGTCCTCCCGAATGCGAGTCCAGTGTGCTAACCACTGCGTCACCTCGCTCGGTAATTCCATAGAAAGATCACACAAAAAGTAAGATAACTGGTGCCATGGAAAAAGAACACTAAACACCCATTGTGGACCTCACAATGTGAAAATATGCAAACAGCCCTTCCAAGAGTACAACAGTAAGTGATCCCCGGAAGACCAATATCGTTTTAACGGGTCCAGAATATAGGTTGGAATATTCACTAGGCAAAATAAGAGAAAGTACATGAAACACAACTGCACGCTAACGACAACACGAGGATATTCAACACGACTTTCGCAAGGAAGGTCCTGAGGTACACACCTCGAAACTTATGCTTCAGGAAACAATAAGGAAAGCTGGCATTAGTTAATCAAGAGAACTGTCTGCACTTCTCTATTCTGCTTAAGACATCCCTGAACTTTAAACAATATTCCGAACACAGGATTTGCGCTCCACTTACCCACAATCACTACCACTAACATGTGAAGATATCAACAAACATACATTTAAATTAAAAAACAACAGGACATCCAGAGAAGACGACAGCACTGGAGAAGTATTAAAGAATCCCGGACCAAAATCTTTACAGAAACCCAAAAATAACATTCTGGCAACAGAAAAAGATCGTGACGACTGGAAATGTGCAGTTTTCCACGCGCCGCACAAGAAAGGAGCTAGTGTGAGTAGCTGCTGAGGAATCTCCCTGTTACAAGTCACCTACAAAATTTTGTCAGAGGGCTTACAACGTAAGAACAGTTAGATCACAGAACTGGTGAATAGCAGGCACGCTTCCGCCCCAGTCGTTCACGCACAGAACAAATCTTCGTTCTGAAAACGAATCTGAAATACGTATCCATGCCCGAGGTAGGATTAGAACCTGCGAACGTAGTGGTCTCGCGGTTCCCGACTGTAGCGAATATAACCGCTCGGCCACAGCGGTTGGCCTGTGAATAATTGTCGACCATCTTAGAAGAACAGGGACTCGACTCAAAACACTACACTAATCAGACAGACATTGGCTGCATCTGAAGTTAAATTCTTGGGTGAAATCTCTGACCCCTTCATGATAATCGTGATCACAACGCGGAGACGGATTGTCCCCGCTATTGTTCAGCCTAGTCCTGGATAACGTAATGAGGAAATGGGAAAATAACTCAAATTCCAAGGGCACTGGAAACCAACACGACTAGGACGATCCCGGGACAAGATAGATGTCTCGCATCTAGCTTTCGCAGACGACCAGGCCATACTCTCGGGTAACGAGGCAACAGCAACCAAACAAACAGAATTACTAAAAGAAAGAGCTGATAAAGATGGCTTACAAATCTCTTTTCACAAGTCTAAATTCGTTTGCTCAAAATTAAACGTACAAAAATTATCCAGAAAATACTGAAAGATAAACAGTTACAGTTTCAAATATCTAGGTGAAATCCTCGAACCTACAGGATGAGAAATCATCTCACAAGAGACTCAACTACAAAAAAAGGAAGAGAGCTTACGGCAGAACACAAGACATAATAAGAAACTAGCTTAGCGCCTGCTGCTTCGCTCGCGTAGACGGTATCGGCTGCAGAGATTTTTTGTTTTCATTTAATGGAATTTTTATGTTTACAAATTACAACAACTAAGATTTTCACGCATATAAGCATGCCCTAAAATGCGATCCCGGTGCCTGAGCCGAAAGTTTATGTTGATCATGCCTTATGAGTTCTTGTAGAGATATATCCAAAGCAACTTTCATCCCCTAACAAATATTTCTTTATATCCAACCTGGAAGTAAAATACCAATTTTCATAAATTTAGCTTTAAATTTTTTTTAATTTAATGAAGTATTTTCTCAAAATAAATTTCCTTTACTTTATGTCTACACTCACAAAATTATCTTAAAAGTTTTCATCCACTATTGCACTCCTTTAGGGGCGTAATTTCCAGAAATAATGAAACATGTATTTTTTTAATTTCTAATCGAGAAACCAAATACCAGTTGCTTTAGATGTAGCCTTAAAATCAGTAATTATTTTTTAAAAAACTTTCACCCATTATTTTACCCCCTTAGTGGCTGAGCTTCCAAAAATGCTGAACACATATTTTTGTTTTCTGGCTCAGAAACCAAATGCCAGTTTTCGTAATTCAGCTTCAAAATTCCCTTAATAGTGACATACTTTAAAAAATCCTTGCATCCCCTATTTCAGCCCCTTCAATGTGCAATTTCGGACAATCCCTTCCTGTCATGTAAGATCCACACTCTCTCCAACTTTCGATTCCCGGCGGGTCAGGGATTTTCTCTGCCTCGTGTTGACTGGGTGTTGTGTGATGTCCTTAGGTTAGTTATGTTTAAGTAGTTCTAGGTTCTAGGGGACTGATGACCATAGCTGTTAAGTCCCATAGTGCTCAGAGCCATTTGAACCATTTCTCTCCAACTTCAAGTTTCTACCCTTAGCGGTTTGGGCTAGGCGATGATGAGTCAGCATAGTTCGTCATTTTAGGGGTTGAATTACCAAAAACAGTGAGAAACGTATATTTTCATCTCTAGCCGAGAAGCAAAAATCAGTTTTCAAAGATTTAGCTTTAAAAATGCTTACGCTGTTAAATATTTTCGTTAAATCTTTCATCCCCTATTTCACCTTCTTAGGTGTCGAAATTCCAGCAACAGTGACTAGTGTATGCTTTATTTCGAACAGAGAAAGAAAATACAAATTTTCATAGATTTAAGTGCAAGAATGATTGAACAATGGAATATATGCGTAAAAAATTTCATCCCCTCTTTCACCCTCATAGGTGTTGAATTTCCAAAAACACTGAAATACGTATCTTTTTATTTCTAACTAAGAAGCCAAATTCAAATTTACATATATGTAGCTTTAAAATGCTTTCATAATAATATATTTTCATAAAATGTCTCATGCCCAATTTCTCGCCCTTAGGGGCCCAGTTTTCAGAAATGTTGGAAGATGTATTGCTTTATTCCTGACCGAGAAGCCAAATACCAGTTTTCAAAGATTTAGCTTTAAAAATACTTTCAGAGTACAATATTTTGGTAAAACGTTTCACTCCTTATTTCACCCCTTTCGGTTGGGATTTCGAAAAAATGCCTTCTTAAACGACACCTAGAATCCTAGGATACGAGATCTACAGCTTCTCCGCATTTGAAGTTTCTAGCCTTAGCCGTTTGAACTGGGCGATAATGAGTCAGACCGTCAGTCAATCAGTCAGGACACTCAAACAAAACTCAGACAACAACAACACAGTAATCAAGCTTGAAATATTGTACTGAAGAGAGACACTGACACACTACACGAAAAGCGACATGGAAACCATACTGGAGAAAGAATGCAAAATAATGAGAAAACTTACTGGCCCAAAGCTGACACAAAACGGATAAGCTCTACGAAAACCACAGGAAGATATCAAATCTAGCAGTAATTGTCAGAAGAAGAAGAAGGTTAATGTTCTACGGGCATATCAACAGGCTACCCCTAACAAGAATCACCAACAGAATCTGACAGACATACAGGGTCAATTCAACAGTGTCATGGATCACAAAAAGTAAACTTGACGCAGGTAAAAACATAAAACCATCCACTAGAAACTGAAGACAAACATTTGCAGAGATAAGTTATACGAACGGAGTATTAAGTCAGAAAATGAGGTCACAAAGAAACCAGGAACAAAGCGCACTGAGGCTAGCAAGAGGCACCACGAAGAAAAATTGTGAGAATCGTGGAAGATCAGAAAGAATTCTCAAATGAGGCAGAATGCTTTGCGTTATCCTACCCGGTCTACACACACACACACACACACACACACACACACACACACACACAAAACGCTACAAAAGTGAGAGATCCAGCAGTGAGGCAAACTGTCATTGCCTGTTGCTTGCAAGTGTTTGCTGCTAGTTGAGACGTCTGTATTAGGAGGGCATCGAAACGAGGGACGGGCTTCTGTGAAAGCACTCGGAACCTTGTATCCCTCATGTTTGGCTGTGCTTTGGAAACAGCGACTGTTTGCCACGCAAAAGACAATCTAGAAGAGTTATATGTCATTCACAGTTGTTTTTTCTTCCCACGACGCTTTTCGATGGCTTGTATCTTCATCTTCAGATTGATCAGTGGATTACATTACTTTTTGTTTACTGCATTTAGGCATTTGTGTGCTTTCGAGTCTCATTCTGCTACAAATAAGGTGTAATCAGCACTTGTTAACGTAATATGGCACAGAAATTACAAACTTTAATCAATAATAAAGCTATTTACAATACGTTCCAGAAGCAATAAGCAGTCATAAATGTACATTTTCACAGCAATGGACTGTTTTAGAAGCTAAGCAAGCGTGCTAGACGATACATAGTAATTTTACTACCATCTGTTTTTGAGTGGTCCAAATCGTGATAAAATGTCCCGTATCAGCATACCGATGCATTAACAAAAAGCATGCTGACGTACAGATTTACAAGTGTTTTATTTTTTATATATTTTTTGCAATAACGATATTCTTCAGCAAAAAGATTGTAAAGAGTTAAACATTCATACAATAATCATCTTCTACATCTACATCTACATTTATACTCCGCATGCCACCCAACGGTGTGTGGCGGAGGGCACTTTACGTGCCACTGTCATTACCTCTCTTTCCTGTTTCAGTCTCGTATGGTTCGCGGGAAGAACGACTGTTTGAAAGCCTCCGTGCGCGCTCGAATCTCTCTAATTTTACATTCTTGATCTCCTCGGGAGGTATAAGTAGGGGGAAGCAATATATTCGATACCTCATCCAGAAACGCACCCTCTCGAAACCTGGCGAGCAAGCTACACCGCGATGCAGAGCGCCACTCTTGCAGAGTTTGCCACTTGTGTTTGTTAGACATCTCCGTAACGCTATCACAGTTACCAAATAACCCTGTGACGAAACGCGCCTCTCTTCTTTGGATCTTCTCTATCTCCTCCGTCAACCCGATCTGGTACGGATCCCACACTGATGAGCAATACTCAAGTATAGGTCGAAAGAGTGTTTTGTAAGCCACCTCCTTTGTTGATGGACTTGTGGTGTCGCAGTTCATAGAATTGTTACCGTACGTTTGATCCTCAATGTAAACTGGTAATGAATGCTTTTTGACCTATAAGGCACTTTATTTCCACATCTGAAAAATTTCTGTTAAGTTTATGTTGTTGCTTTGTGTTTGTCTTACATCTAAACATGAAAATGTACACTCCTGGAAATTGAAATAAGAACACCGTCTATTCATTGTCCCAGGAAGGGGAAACTTTATTGACACATTCCTGGGGTCAGATACATCACATGATCACACTGACAGAACCACAGGCACATAGGCACATAGACACAGGCAACAGAGCATGCACAATGTCGGCACTAGTACAGTGTATATCCACCTTCCGCAGCAATGTAGGCAGCTATTCTCCCATGGAGACGATCGTAGAGATGCTGGATGTAGTCCTGTGGAACGGCTTGCCATGCCATTTCCACCTGGCGCCTCAGTTGGACCAGCGTTCGTGCTGGACGTGCAGACCGCGTGAGACGACGCTTCATCCAGTCCCAAACATGCTCAATGGGGGACAGATCCGGAGATCTTGCTGGCCAGCGTAGTTGACTTACACATTCTAGAGCACGTTGGGTGGCACGGGATACATGCGGACGTGCATTGTCCTGTTGGAACAGCAAGTTCCCTTGCCGGTCTAGGAATGGTAGAACGATGGGTTCGATGACGGTTTGGATGTACCGTGCACTATTCAGTGTCCCTTCGACGATCACCAGAGGTGTACGGCCAGTGTAGTAGATCGCTCCCCACACCATGATGCCGGGTGTTGGCCCTGTGTGCCTCGGTCGTATGCAGTCCTGATTGTGGCGCTCACCTGCACGGCGCCAAACACGCATACGACCATCATTGGCACCAAGGCAGAAGCAACTCTCATCGCTGAAGACGATACGTCTCCATTCGTCCCTCCATTCACGCCTGTCGCGACACCACTGGAGGCGGGCTGCACGATGTTGGGGCGCGAGAGGAAGACGGTCTAACGGTGTGCGGGAGCGTAGCCCAGCTTCATGGAGACGGTTGCGAATG
Source organism: Schistocerca gregaria (assembly GCF_023897955.1). Lineage (NCBI taxonomy): Eukaryota > Metazoa > Arthropoda > Insecta > Orthoptera > Acrididae > Schistocerca > Schistocerca gregaria. Next base: position 277,061,243 of record NC_064927.1, read on the forward strand.
GTTGTCGCCGATACCCCAGGAACCACGAAACGCGTCGTGTCAGTAAATAAAAATTTACTTGCAGATTATTGTTCTAGTTTATCGTTAGAGGGCTGTGAATTAAAACACGTTTTAAACAAAAAGTTTCCAAGTTTATCACTGCGTCGTCATGTTGAGTATGAAACAAATGCTCCGGTTACTTACGAAAGTCCAACATAATATGGGAGCGAGGACATGCAACATGGATTATTAAACTTCATATTTCCTAGTTTCTGTCTCAGTTGCATCAAAAAGTTTTTACTTGTGTTGTCTAGTTTGGGCCTGCCTTCTCTATTCTGAAATCATAGCATTGGTCGTAATTGTTAACATACATTTCCAACAACAGCCAACTTAAATACGGTTAGTATACCAAGTACGCTTGGAGTGATCTGTCGTTTCTTGTCTTTGTGTAGACAGTGAATCCTGTATAGGCATTACTATTTTATACATGTATAAAAATTATAGTTATGCTGTTGCATGTGTATGCCCTGGTGGAAATGTGAGTTAACGTTTACTATGATGGCGGTGGTTTCAGAACGGACAATGTAGTCTGAAACTAATCAACACTGATAGAAATCTTTGAAAAAATGGCTCTGAGCACTATGAGACTTAACATCGATGGTTATCAGTCCCCTCGAACTTAGAACTACTTAAACCTAACTAACCTAAGGACAACACACAACACCCAGCCATCACGAGGCAGAGAAAATCCCTAACCCCGCCGGGAATCGAACCCGGGAACCTGGGCGCGGGAAGCGAGAAGCGAGAACGCTACCGCACGACCACGAGATGCGGGCAGAAATCTTTAAATACAACTTAGACAGAAACTGAATAAAATGAAATTTAGTTTCAGTTACTGCTGTAAGTGACCTTCGTCAGAGTACTGTAAACGAATCACCCAGATTAAAGTAGTCAAATGCCCGGAAACATTTTTTAACGATGACAGTCGTCACAAATGCCCATTCTTGCGTAACATATTATTCGAAAATATTTCCTTTTCAGATGTGATTTAAGAAGTATCCATTTGTTTGTCACGAAAATGGTACATGGAGCACCAAGAATTCCGGTAGTTATTAATTACGCTGTCTCGTTTCTCTTTCAACAGACAACGGATCACAGTAAACAAATCAAATGCAACATTCTCGTAAAATAATTAACAAGCAACAAAGTTGCATTTTAGTACTGTATATTGGGACTGACATAAATCGTTTCGAGATAAAGTAGTTCTTAGATACAGAAAAACATTTATTCATCTTAAAGTGATCTACAAATGTACACAATATTGACGATATAATGGGGACACTCACCCAGTGTAGTGGACGACGTCCGGAAGAGCTTGGAGCCCCTTTACGATCTATACATTCATAAAGGCAAAGAAACAGGAACAGCAACATATGACAGGACATTATAATTAAGCTAATAGGGTTAAAACGGAGCAAAAGCTGGGGGCTTTTCACGTATTCACAAGCAAAACACCGACCCCGCTTTCAAGTGACTGATCAGTAGTGGAAAATATTCGTCTGCTACCGTATACAATAACGTGATCACGGCATCGATACGCTTACCCATGTAACTAATAAAAAAATGTAATACTCTTGAAAGAGATGATAACAAGGATGCCACCCTCGTTAAAGGTGAAGTTGACATGTGACAGCGCTGTTTCAATTCCCTGCCTACGCTCATTCCCAAACTAAAATTTTAGTAAAACGTATAAAATAATACACAAAAGGTATGAGAAAAATCCATTAAGCAAGATGACAATTTTCATGAAGCACAAACGTTACTGATGTAAAATTACATTGCTTAAAAAGCAAAAAGTCAGAATTTGGAGCAACTATGCTCACGTCAAAAGTAAAAGAAAACGTCGTAGCCTCTGCCCCAAGTACCCAGCTGGGAACACCGTCAGGCTGAGCGCTCCAATGGCTTACATTGCTGCCACGAAAACAATACGAGTAGCGCCGCCTATCAGGCACGGAGAGCAATATGTGCCCATTTTAAACGTAACAAAAATAAATGACATAACGATGGTTAACTTTGGTTCAAATGGCTCTGAGCACTAAGGGACTTAACATCTATGGTCATCAGTCCCCTAGGACTTAGAACTACTTAAACCTGACTAACCTAAGGACAGCGCACAACACCCAGTCATCACGAGGCAGAGAAAATCCCTGACCCCGCCGGGAATCGAACCCGGGAACCCGGGCGTGGGAAGCGAGAACGCTACCGCGGTTAACTTTAAAAACAAAATATAAAGAGAGCTTAATGCCTCTTTGAAATTTCACAATAGTCAACACGAAGAAGAACTGTGACTCACTCCCGATCTGCCGCTCAGCGAACTTCGCTGTCCAACAGACGAACTTGAAGAGAGCGAGCACTCTTCCCGCTAATCATAGCAGGCCGCCAGCCACGTCCTCTAGCCAAAGATGAATCGCCCTCAATATTGCTATTGACAACAACAGACTTTCTTTCAATATTTTTCGGAAAACCAAGCAGCTAAAGTATAATAGAGTCATCTGTTAGGCTTTACAGAAATTACTATTACGTAAAGGGCGTTAGACATAGAAAAATTCTTTATAAAGAGCTGTACAATACAGAAAATTGTGCATGAAGGTAACTTTAGTACGACATACTGTATTTATGAGATTATAAGAAAACCGGAAGCAGGGAAAATGTAATAAAAAATAGAGGAATCAAAATTCCACGAGCAGTGGATTGACACCACTGTTTTTTTTTGTTTCGTTTTTGTAGTTGTAACTGTTATTGAGGATGAGGCCGTCATTCTTAAAAATATGCGTGAAAATCTCTAGCTCTTCGAGTACATCGGGCGTATGACCTTCCCTTTTTTATGTAAAAAGGAAATTTCTTCAACGGCCTTTGGTTTGTGTCCGGGAATTATCAGGTGATCAGAAAACGTGGAATTGAGTACATTAGTGCCTCTTTTTCCCAACAAATGCTCTTTGTACCTGTCACTAAAAAAAAACCTCCAGTTTGTCCTATATAATAAACAGGAGACCTATCACAAGTGATTTT